>NC_053491.1:447291605-447591605 GCF_905171775.1 Rana temporaria
AATTATTCATTTTTTTTTAATATTTTTTTTATATATATATATTTATATATATATATTTATATTGTGTGTATATATATATATATATATATATATATATATATAAATATTGTGTGTATATATATATATATATATATATATATATATATATATATATATATATATATATATATATATATATATATATATGCAACAGGTGGTGATTGTCTGCGCTGTGATATGGCTTAATCAAATGAGTGGAATGGGGAAAAAACAGTGAGTGAATGGGCTAAGGAAGTGACAGGTGATGCAGACACATGTTAACCTTACCGGTTTAAAACTAGATATAGTCCTGTCCGGACTGTAAAATGATACAGTGAAATTTTACACATAAGGATGTAAGTGAAAATCACAACAAAAAACTGAACGTGAACATAAAATTTTGAATGGGTGCAACACCAAAAAAAGAAAGAACAAGAGCCCAGTTCAACACTGGAACTGGTGCAGCAGTGAGGAAATGGTAAGGGTGAATCAGGTTCCAAATCCTGCAAAGAGGATACAGTCCTAACCAATCCAAACAAACGCATGCAGCCCACACCTCAGTGATAAGTGCAGCTTACCTTCCAGCTGACACAAAGGGCCAGACACATGGGATATAAACGTTACCAGTTTTCAGTTGGGTGAAACTCTTCCTGCCAGTTCTCAGTAATTGGTCACACATAGAGAGACAAAGATAATAAGGAAAATGTTGTAGCCTTGTACTCCTGATACTAATACAGCTGTAGGGAAAAGGATTTGATTGGCAAGGTGGTAGATATAGTCTCCACTTACACAACTTACACAGTGTGTAGGGAAGAAATGCACATCTCCACGAGTGCCGAACTCGTCTCCTGGTACTTCTCACTGTTGACAGCTTGTGGCTTTTAGTCTTGTGTCAGGCTGTCCACTCGTGTCAGGATAAGGAGAGCAAGGGGCGGAGAGAGGAGATAGTGCACATAGCATAAAACTGTACAGAAACTTTAATAGCTAAAATCATAAAGTAAAAAACTCACATGGAGCAGTGAGATGGCGATCATGTATCCACGAGCGCCGCGCTCGTCTGCCGTCCGTTCGGTACTGCTCCCGGTTAGTGCTCTGGGTCCCGACGCGTATTCGTCACACCACGTGACTTCATCAGGGGATGGTTGCTAGAGCACTGGGTATTGCTTAAATAGTGTCTGATTGTTAGGACACAACGGCGGCCATTTTGTTGAGGTCCGCAATGTAAAATGTCTAGTACCGACCCGGCGCCATTTTCCCTGAGCCATATAAGACTGAAAAATAGGTGGTACACTGAGATGCAGGGAAATAGGCGAATCCGGGTCGAAGGTGTCCTAAGTTAAAACGAGGGATATAGGCAAGAGATCTTACTTGATGGAGGAAAAAACCTATTGTGGTAAACGAAAAACTAAAAGGAACACTGTCCAACAGATTTGTAATCTAAAAATAAATCCGTGTGCACCGAGCTACTATCCCATACTGTTAAAGGGATGCAGCCATACTATATCGGTGCTAATGGGTATATGAAAATGATATGACAAAAGAAAGGGTTATTAATCCTAATAAAATAGATAAAGAAGACATTGACACATGATACATGTGTGAAGTATATATAGGTCCCTGTGGTCATATGGGAATCACAAAACAGCTTATAGAAGATTGATGGTCTGTGATCAATATTGTCAGGTTGATCGTGGCTCAGCTGGGAGCAGCACCCGACGCACGACAGATTAAACAATATGAAATCGACACACAATCTAGCACATTCAATAGGTGTTATGGTGAAGTAAAGTGGGCAAGCCAAGAGAAAGAATGGATGAAAACTAAAAGTCACTCAAAAAACAGTTCAAATCGAACTCGATGTTTAGGCCTCTGGGTGTGAAAGTGTCCATGTTAAAAATGTATTTTGATTCTAGTTGGCTGAGGGCTCTGACCTTATGGCCACCCCGCCATGGTCTAGAATACGGCACTATCCCCCAGAACTTCAGATGTGAAGGATCTTTTTGGTGGACCTTGGCAAAATGGCGGGATACGCTGTGGTTGGGAAATCCACTTTCTATATTTTTCACATGTTCTTTTATGCGTATCCTTAACATTCTCTTTGTGCGACCAATATATTGAAGTCCACAGCTGCATTCGAGGGCATAGACTGCGCCCTCTGTATTGCAGCCAATGAAGTCCTTGATCTCATATTCCGTTCCATTACTGTTGGATTTAAATGTACACACTTTTTGATTGGGACGTTTGGTGTGTGTGCAAGAGTAGCACCTCTTGCAAGGGTAAAAACCCTTTCCAGTGAAGAATGAAAAATGTTTCTTCGGAGGGTTTATCACACTCTTCACCAGCTGGTCTCGCAGTGTTGGGGCTCTTCTGTATATAAACCTCGGTTTTTCTGGCAGGAGATCTCGGAGGTCTTTGTCGCATTTCAGAATGTGCCAGTGCCTTTGGATAACTTTTTCGATTTTTTTGTGCTGTATACTATAGTCTAAGACCATAGGTACGACATCTTCTCTGTTTGTGGGTGTTTTGTTTTCCAAAAGTTTTTTCCGTGGTATCTTCGAAACTTCCTCTATTCTTTGCCTGATGAATGTGTCCAGAAACAATAACATCTTCGACACCAAGACCCACTTTAAAAACGTAGACAGAAACAGCTATCTCCCCCTTACCAGCTGCCACCATAAGAACTGGCTCTATAACATACCGAAGGGCCAACTAATGCGCCTACGACGCAACTGTACAAACCTAGATGTATTCCAGACGCAAGCTAAACAAATAGGTGGTAGATTCATACAAAAAGGATACGATGACACATTCATCAGGCAAAGAATAGAGGAAGTTTCGAAGATACCACGGAAAAAACTTTTGGAAAACAAAACACCCACAAACAGAGAAGATGTCGTACCTATGGTCTTAGACTATAGTATACAGCACAAAAAAATCGAAAAAGTTATCCAAAGGCACTGGCACATTCTGAAATGCGACAAAGACCTCCGAGATCTCCTGCCAGAAAAACCGAGGTTTATATACAGAAGAGCCCCAACACTGCGAGACCAGCTGGTGAAGAGTGTGATAAACCCTCCGAAGAAACATTTTTCATTCTTCACTGGAAAGGGTTTTTACCCTTGCAAGAGGTGCTACTCTTGCACACACACCAAACGTCCCAATCAAAAAGTGTGTACATTTAAATCCAACAGTAATGGAACGGAATATGAGATCAAGGACTTCATTGGCTGCAATACAGAGGGCGCAGTCTATGCCCTCGAATGCAGCTGTGGACTTCAATATATTGGTCGCACAAAGAGAATGTTAAGGATACGCATAAAAGAACATGTGAAAAATATAGAAAGTGGATTTCCCAACCACAGCGTATCCCGCCATTTTGCCAAGGTCCACCAAAAAGATCCTTCACATCTGAAGTTCTGGGGGATAGTGCCGTATTCTAGACCATGGCGGGGTGGCCATAAGGTCAGAGCCCTCAGCCAACTAGAATCAAAATACATTTTTAACATGGACACTTTCACACCCAGAGGCCTAAACATCGAGTTCGATTTGAACTGTTTTTTGAGTGACTTTTAGTTTTCATCCATTCTTTCTCTTGGCTTGCCCACTTTACTTCACCATAACACCTATTGAATGTGCTAGATTGTGTGTCGATTTCATATTGTTTAATCTGTCGTGCGTCGGGTGCTGCTCCCAGCTGAGCCACGATCAACCTGACAATATTGATCACAGACCATCAATCTTCTATAAGCTGTTTTGTGATTCCCATATGACCACAGGGACCTATATATACTTCACACATGTATCATGTGTCAATGTCTTCTTTATCTATTTTATTAGGATTAATAACCCTTTCTTTTGTCATATCATTTTCATATACCCATTAGCACCGATATAGTATGGCTGCATCCCTTTAACAGTATGGGATAGTAGCTCGGTGCACACGGATTTATTTTTAGATTACAAATCTGTTGGACAGTGTTCCTTTTAGTTTTTCGTTTACCACAATAGGTTTTTTCCTCCATCAAGTAAGATCTCTTGCCTATATCCCTCGTTTTAACTTAGGACACCTTCGACCCGGATTCGCCTATTTCCCTGCATCTCAGTGTACCACCTATTTTTCAGTCTTATATGGCTCAGGGAAAATGGCGCCGGGTCGGTACTAGACATTTTACATTGCGGACCTCAACAAAATGGCCGCCGTTGTGTCCTAACAATCAGACACTATTTAAGCAATACCCAGTGCTCTAGCAACCATCCCCTGATGAAGTCACGTGGTGTGACGAATACGCGTCGGGACCCAGAGCACTAACCGGGAGCAGTACCGAACGGACGGCAGACGAGCGCGGCGCTCGTGGATACATGATCGCCATCTCACTGCTCCATGTGAGTTTTTTACTTTATGATTTTAGCTATTAAAGTTTCTGTACAGTTTTATGCTATGTGCACTATCTCCTCTCTCCGCCCCTTGCTCTCCTTATCCTGACACGAGTGGACAGCCTGACACAAGACTAAAAGCCACAAGCTGTCAACAGTGAGAAGTACCAGGAGACGAGTTCGGCACTCGTGGAGATGTGCATTTCTTCCCTACACACTGTGTAAGTTGTGTAAGTGGAGACTATATCTACCACCTTGCCAATCAAATCCTTTTCCCTACAGCTGTATTAGTATCAGGAGTACAAGGCTACAACATTTTCCTTATTATCTTTGTCTCTCTATGTGTGACCAATTACTGAGAACTGGCAGGAAGAGTTTCACCCAACTGAAAACTGGTAACGTTTATATCCCATGTGTCTGGCCCTTTGTGTCAGCTGGAAGGTAAGCTGCACTTATCACTGAGGTGTGGGCTGCATGCGTTTGTTTGGATTGGTTAGGACTGTATCCTCTTTGCAGGATTTGGAACCTGATTCACCCTTACCATTTCCTCACTGCTGCACCAGTTCCAGTGTTGAACTGGGCTCTTGTTCTTTCTTTTTTTGGTGTTGCACCCATTCAAAATTTTATGTTCACGTTCAGTTTTTTGTTGTGATTTTCACTTACATCCTTATGTGTAAAATTTCACTGTATCATTTTACAGTCCGGACAGGACTATATCTAGTTTTAAACCGGTAAGGTTAACATGTGTCTGCATCACCTGTCACTTCCTTAGCCCATTCACTCACTGTTTTTTCCCCATTCCACTCATTTGATTAAGCCATATCACAGCGCAGACAATCACCACCTGTTGCATATACCTTTTTGTCTACTAAGGATAGACTTTTCATTTGTTTGCTGCAGTGCTCACTATATTGCACTTATTCCTCAGCGCATTTCCCTTCCCCCCCCCCCCCATTTCTTTTGTTACGTCCCTCTCCCCGTATCCTACACAGCGCAGGAGTTTTCACCTATTTTTATATATATATATATATATATATATATATATATATATATATAAAATATATATATATATATATATATATAAAATATATATATTAAATTATTTTTAAATATATATATTTTTATATATATACATATTTATATATATATATATAAATAATATTGTGTGTGTGTGTGTGTATATATATATATATATATATATATATATATATATATATATATATATATATGTTTTTTTATATGTATGTATGTATATATATAAAATATTGTGTATATATGTTTTATTTTTTATTGGTGTTTGAGTTACACTATAAAAAATAAAATATATAATTTATATATATATATATATATATATAATGTTGTGTACATATATGTTTTATATAGGTATGTTTTATATATATATAAAAATAATATTGTGAATATGTATGTTTTATATATATATATATATATATATATATATATATATATATATATATATATATATATATATATATATATAATATTGTGTGTGTATATATGTATATATATATTTTTTATAAATGTTTTAATATATATAAATATATATATATATATATATATATATATATATATATATATTCAAAGCCCTTAAACCAGGACAGATATAAACCACATGAAACACGTCACAAGACTTACAACATAAAGTAGACCTGAAGTGTTCCCTGGTCGGCTGGACTGTATGCCAATAAATGGGGCATACCCAAGATAGGTAAATGGATGATTGAGGATGTATTTGAGAAGTGCCCTGAAAATGGGGATGGGTGGGAGGGTACCACGCACTGGAACCAACAAAGACCACAGGTAAGCAGTCTGTTAAAAATACCCCCCCGTACTCCTTCCATAAATTCAGGCCACCATACTGGCCTTCTTTTATACACACACACACACACACACGATATTACCAAAAGTATTGGGACGCCTGCCTTAACATACACATGAACTTAGAGGGCACCCCAGTCTTAGTTCGTAGGGTTCAATATTGAGTTGGCGCACTCTTTGCAGCTATAGCAGCTTCAACTCTTCTGGGAAGGCTGTCCTCCTACTTGTTTTTCAAGTCATGAATTGTGATGAGCCCCTGCACTGCAATGACTAGATATTTCCCGCTCTTTGTACTGCCCTGTGGACTATGTTGATGCAACAATGAAAATAGATGCTAATGGTTTGAGGTGGTGTTATCTCCATGCATATATTACATGCTTTCAGCTCCAGGTTTCCATGTGTGAGACAAGCCAGCGGTGTGCATGTGCTTAGTAACGCTTATGAAATATAAGAAGGAATATTATCACACCTGTCACAGGAATTCCTCGCAGCTTCTCTACAAGCTATTCCCTTTCTTCTCACACTGTATGAACACTTGCTTTGGTAACTAGATTGTTGGCTCTCGAGGAATGTGTAAAAATAAAAGTTTTTGTGGCCAGAGTTCATCTGAAGGTACATACAAAACAGATACAGTTAGCAAGGTATTCACACTATTGCATGTGATTCGCATCGCATTGCTGTGCCAACCACATGCGGTTTCAGTGCAATGCGACTTCAGCCATACAGTAGGGTGACCACATTTCCAAACTACCATTCAGGGACACCCCCCCCCCCTCCCAAAAATCAGCTTGTGCTTTAACGAATCACAGCACAGTGATTGGACACAAGAGGCGGGATTTATGATTTCTCCAATCACAAGCAGAGGGTGGGGGATTGTGCTCCTCCAGGCATTCCTGGCCAGGACAAGTACTGTCAGTGTACTTTAATTAGAATTTTTTTTTTTACGGTTACCAGGTTAGAGTTACAGAGGAGATCTAGTGCTAGAATTATTGCTCTCACTCTGACGATCGCGGCGATACCTCACATGTGTGGTTTGAACACCATTTACATATGCGGGGGGGCGACTTCCATATGCGTTTTCTGCGTGAGCTCGCGGGGATGGGGGCGCTTTAAATTTTTATTTTTTTTCTTATTTATTTAATTTATTTTTATATTTTTACATTGTGTTTAAAAAAAAAAAGAATTTGATCACTTTTATTGCTGTCACGAGGAATGTAAACATCCCCTGTGACAGTAATAGGTGGTGACAGGTACTCTTTATGGACCTCCAATCCCTCCTTTGCACTTCAAAGTAATCAGATTGGCAAAAATGGTGATTCTGAATATTGTATATTTTTTAAATCCGGCGCCATTGGCAGCGTGCAGCGTGACGTTGTGACGTCGCTTCCGTATTTACAGAGAGAAGACTGGAAGGAAGCCGTGGCAACTATCTACCACTTTCTGACATGGTGACAACATCCATATGAATTTCAGATGCCATTCATTCCAATAGCACCATGTGGTGTGGTTCTGCCGCGATTGTGGCGTGATAAATTGCGCTGCAATCCGCATTATGTGAAGCTTGTTACCCAAAAGAAGCTCCTGCCCCTTTTTGGGCGAGGAGCTTCACGCGGTGCGGCTGGCGGTGATTGCATTGCGATTTATCGCAGGAGAAACACACCGCCTTTTTAGGTGCCATCTGAAATTTGCGTTGTGCGATTTATTTGTCATTTGATATTGTTTTAAAGTCGTGGGTAGAATCTTAAAGCCGGGTGTGAACAGAGCCTTATTCACAAAGCACTTGCCTGTAAACTTACGGCGGCGTAGCGTAAAGCCGTCCGGCGCAAGCCCGCCTAATTCAAATGGGGCATGTACCATTTAAATTAGGCGCGTTCCCGCGCCGAACGTTCTGCGCATGCTCCGTTAGGAAATTTGCCGCCGTGCTTTGCGCGAAATTACGGCCCCCCGACGTGTTTTTTGAACAGTGACGTGCGTAACGTACTTTCGTATTCCCGGACGTCTTACGCAAAAAAAATTAAAAAATTAGAAATTCGACGCGGGAACGACGGCCATACTTTAACATGGCTGGTCTAAATGTAAGCCATGAAAAAGCAGGCTTATGTTTGCGACGGGAAAAACCGACTAGCGACGACGTAAGAGAATGCGACGAACACGCGTACCTTCGTGGATCGCCGTAATCAGCTAATTTGCATACCCGACGCGGAAAACTATGTGAACTCCACCCAGCGGTCGCCGAAGTATTGCATCCTAAGATCCAAAGGCGTACGAAGCCTGTCGGATCTTAGCCAAAAGCCGTTGTATCTTTGTTTGTGAATTACAAATAAAGATACGACGCGGCAAAATTTGAAAGTACGCCGGAGTATCAGCAGATACTCCGGCGTACTTTTTCTGTGAATCTGGCCCTATAATTTTTGCGCAAACCAATTAATATACGCTTATTGCGATTTTTTTTTTACCGAAAATATGTAGAAGAATACGTATTTTTTTTATTAGTTTTTTATATATATTTTTGGGGGATATTTATTGAAGTAAAAAATATTGCATTTTTTTCTAAATTGGCGCTTTTTTTTTGGTTTATAGCACAAGAAATAAAAATCCCAGAGGTGATCAAATACCACCAAAAGAAAGCTCTATTTGTGGGGACAAAAAGTCGTAATTTTTTTAACGTTACAACTTTGCATGACCACGCAATTGTCAGCTAAAGCGATGCAGTGCCGAATCGCAAAAAATGCTCTGGCTCTGGTCTGGAAGGGGGTCAATTCTCCCGGGGCTGAAGTGGTTAACTAGAGCGCCAACCCAGAATTGTAAATACTTTCTGTATTATCAATGATATCTGGAGTGCAGATCCAGCTGTCAGACAGAGCTCACATTTCCAGCTCTCTACAGTATCAAATTTACTTCCTGTGTCAGGATCTGATAATCAATAAAAAAAGCAATAGATGGTATTTCTTTATTCTGAATCATAGCGTTAATCATTTCTGAGTCTATTTCCAAATCTTAGGGGGAAAAAAAGAAGCTTTCTACTTTCCAATGATTTTCTGGGGGTGTGCCGCAAATATTTTTTTGCATGAATCTTTATTTTATAAAATAAACCTTTAACCACTTCAGCCCCTGAAGATTTTCCCCCTTAATGACAAGGCCATTTTTTTGAGATTCGGCACTGCGTCGCTTTAACCACTTAAGACCTGGACCAAAATGCAGGTAAAGGACCCGGCCAGTTTTTGCGATTCGGCACTGCGTCGCTTTAACTGACAATTGCGTGCGACGTGGCTCCCAAACAAAATTGGCGTCCTTTTTTCCCCACAAATAGAGCTTTCTTTTGGTGGTATTTGATCACCTCTGCGATTTTTATTTTTTGCGCTATAAACAAAAATAGTGACAATTTTGAAAAAAATTCAATATTTTTTCCTTTTTGCTATAATAAATATATCCCAAAAATATATAAAAAAAAAAAATGTCCTCAGTTTAGGCCGATACGTATTCTAGTAAAAAAAAATCGCAATAAGCGTTTATCGATTGGTTTGCGCAAAATTTATAGTGTTTACAAAATAGGGGATAGTTTTATTGCATTTTTATAAAAAAAATGTTACTACTAATGGCGGCCGCGACATTATGGCGGACACATCGGACAATATTGACACATTTTTGGGACAATTGTCATTTTCACAGCAAAAAATGCTATAAAAATGCATTGTTTACTGTGAAAATGTCAATTGCCGTTTGGGAGTTAACCACTAGGGGGCGCTGAAGGGGTTAAGTGTGACCTCATATGTGTTTCTAACTGTAGGGGGGCGGGGCTGGACATGTGACGTCATTGATCGTGCTTCCCTATATCAGGGAACAGACGATAGATGACAGCGCCACAGTGAAGAACGAGGAAGCTGTGTCTACACACAGCTCTCCTCGTTATTCAGCTCCGGGGACCGATCGCGGGACTCCAGCGGCGATCGGGTCTGCGGGTCCCCGCGGCTTCGGACCGGGTCACGGGCGTGCGCCCGCGACCCACGGCTCGGCACTTAGAGAGGACGTACCTGTACGTGCTTGTGCCCAGCCGTGCCATTCTGCCGACGTATATCTGCAGGAGGCGGTCCTTAAGTGGTTACCTGACAATTGCGCGGTCGTGCGACGTTGTACCCAAACAAAATTGACGTCCTTTTTTTTCCCACAAATAGAGCTTTCTTTTGGTGGTATTTGATCACCTCTACGTGTTTGTTATTTTTGCGCGATAAACAAAACACCAGCGACAATTTTGAAAAAAAAAATATTTTTTTTTTACTTTTTGCTATAATAAATATCTATAAAAAAAGTAAAAAATGTCTTCATCAGTTTAGGCAAATATGTATTCTTCTACAAATTTTGGGGAAAAAATATTGCAATAAGTGTATATTGATTGGTTATAGCTTCTACAAAATAGGGGATAGATTTATGGCATTTTAATTAATTAATTATTTTTTTTACTAGTAATGGCCGGCGATCAGTGATTTTTAGTGGGACTGCAACATTGCGCCATATACCAAACTGACATTTTTGACACTTTATTGGGAACCAGTGACATTATTACAGTAATCAGTGCTAAAAATATGCACTGTTATTGTAGTAATGACACTGGCAGAGAAGGGGTTAACATCAGGGATGATCAAGGGGTTAAATGTGTTCCCTTACTGTGTGTTCTAACTGTAGGGGGGACTGTGTGACTGGAGAAACACACAGATACATCTTCCTGCTTAGCGGAAAGACAGGGGGGTAGATTCACATAGAAGATACGCCGTTGTATCTCTGAGTACGGGCGGTCGTATCTATGCGCCTAATTCTTAGAATCAGTTGCGCATAGATTTCCCTAAGATCCGACCGGCGTAAGTCTCTTACACCATCGTATCTTAGGCTGCATATTTACGCTGGCCGCTAGGTGGCGCTTCCGTATATTTACGCGAGTAATATGCCAATAAGCTAGATACGCCGATTCAGAAACGTACGTCCGGCCGGCTCATTTTTTTACATCCTTTACGTTAGGCTTTTTTTGGCGTATAGTTACCCCTGCTATATGAGGCGCATCCTATGTTAAGTATGACCGTCGTTCCTGCGTCGAGTTTTGAAAATGTTACGTCGTTTGCGTAAGTCGTTCGCGAATAGGGCTGGAAGTAATTTACGTTCACGTCGAAAGCAATGACGATTTGCGGCGGAATTTCGAGCATGCGCACTGGGATTTTTTCACGAACGGCGCATGCGCTGTTCACAAAAAACGTAATATACGCGGGGTCAAATTAAATTTAAATAAAACACGCCCACAACATCCCCATTTGAATTAGGCGGGCTTACGCCGCCACACATATGTTACGCCGCCATAACTAAGGGCGCAAGTTGTTTCTGAATACAGAACTTGCGCCCTAAATTACGGCGGCGTACCGTATCTGAGATACGTTACGCCGGGCGGATAAATAGACCATTCTATCTGAATCTAGCCCAGGATCTGTGTGATCTCCCCTTTTCAGAACGGAGATTTGCCTTATTTACACAGGCAGATCCCCGTTCTGTCACTGCAGGGAACGAACGTGGGTGGGGGGCGGACATCTAGTCAGCCAGAACCGCTGATTGGCTCCCCCGCTGGCCAATGGGCGCACACATGCCCACAAATCGCTGTGTATGAGCCGACGTACACCTACGCCGATTTCAATTCAAGACACATTGCCGCAGTATAACTGCGGCGGCAGGTAGTTAACCGGTTAAAGTAGAACTATAGGCACAACATTTTTTTTTCAATTTAGATGGAGTAAGGAAGGGTTATAACCTCTGTCAGATTTTTTTTTTTCACCAGCTGTGTCCCATTGCGGAGATTTCCCTTCACTTCCTGTCCCATAACCAAACAGGAAGTGAGAGGAAATTCCTGAAAATTAAGAGAATTCCTTGTGGACCCCCAGGTCACCAGAACTAGTGTCCCCATTGGAAGATTTCCCCTCTATTACTTTTCTGGGGACAACCCAAAATTGGGTATTTTAATTTCACTTTCTATGATGATGGTAAACAGGACAAATAGAGAGGGTCATAGGTGTGCGCAGCCTTTGACATTAGGGTGTGCACCCCAAAGCTCAAACACACTCTCGATGTTCATTCAGAAAGGGAAGGGGCCGGTAAATGGCATATTTATTGGCCCCTTCCCCCACTCATCCTAAGACATCCACAGCAACTACCCGTGGGAGAGGAGAGAAGCCGGAAGTGCTGTGGGGGGAAGGAGGGGGAGCCAGGTTATTAAGGGGAATCTTTTTTAGCACAGGGTGATTAGGGTGTGCCAGGGCACACCTGGCACACCCTGTGCGCACGCCTATGGAGAGGGTTAATCTCCCTAATGGGGACACAGACAGCAATAAAACGTTTGCCTTTAATACGGGCAACTCTATTGCTTCTACCTTACAGACCATACAGAAAAGCCCAGAGCAGGGGAACGCAGTGGACTCGGTGGAGGGCTGGCATGACTGACGTCACAGGGGACAGCAAAACAATGATTGGCTGTCAGTACCCGGGGGGGCGGAGAGAGGAGTTTACTTAAGGTTTGGCTCCCGCCCTCCCGGCAACACAGCGCGGAGGAAAGTTCCCGCCCACCCACCCCTTATGGTATTGGTAGAGCATCATGGTGTCGTAGTATGTGTGGTTTGTGTGGTTGTGTTTTTTTTCTGTTTTTTTCATATACAGGTTCAGAAATGGGATTGTCGTGGCAGCGTTGGTTGGTCCCTGCGGGTAAGGAATAGACTTTGAAAGTGGAATTAATGACCTGTCGGTGACAGGCGATGATGAGGGTGATGCCAGTTAACGGAGGTTAGCTGAGGAATGGAGTATGGAGCACTACGGTCGTGAGACGCCTTTGAGCCTGTTCGGCTTGAGGCCTGCAGAGGAATCCAAAGACCGGAGTGCAACAAAAAGGGCATATATATATATGTTTATATATATATATATAGTTTACGGAAGGATAGAGGCTTTGCCTGCGGGGACCAACTTCAGGTAGTTCAAGTTAGCAGATGTTCTTGCTTAGTTTGTGTTAAAATCTATTATGTTTAATAAATCAGGCTGCTACGGCCTATTTTTCCCCAACAAGCAATGGTGTGGTCTCAATTTAATGGGCAGAGGTTGGGGGGATACTAAGGTTTTGGGAAGGTGGTAAGTTAAGTGGAGTAAGTCATGGTCTAAGTGGGCTTTCTAAACAGAAACTACCTTTCACTTTCTGATTGTCTAACTAGAAATCCATATGGGAATCTGCCAGAGAATTGAAGGGCATGTGCCCCTCCCCTCCTCCCGGTCTCTAATAGGTTTCATTTAGCTACTGCATTCTACTGGGAAAACATTAGAGAACGAGCCCAGTTGTAGGTGACTAACTTGGCATCCCTCTTCTATTATTATTATTAATAATATTATAATACATGATATATATATAGGCCCAGATCCACAAAGAACTTACGCCGCGTAAGTTCTACGATGCCCCGTCGTATCTTTGTTTTGTATCCACAAAACAAGATACGACTAAATGTGGGCTCGATCCGACTGACATACGTCTTAGTACGTCGTCGGATCTTAGGTGCATATTAAATACGCCGATCCTCGAACGTACGTCCGCGCATTTTTTTACGACGTTTACGTAAGGCTTTTTTCGGAGTAACGTTACCCATGGGCGTATGAGGCGTACGCAATGTTAAGTATGGACGTCGGGACAGCGTAGAATTTTCCGTTTTTTACATCGTTTGCGTAAAACGTTCGCGAATAGGGCTTTGCGTTAATTATGTTCACGTCGAAAGCATTGACTATTTGCGTCGTGATTACGAGCATGCGCACTGGGATACCCCCTCGGACGGCGCATGCGCCGTTAAAAAAAAACGTGATTTACGCGGGGTCAAGTTGTATTGACATAAAACACGCCCACATCTTATCCATTTGAATTGCGCACCCTTACGCCGACACAGTTACACTACGCCGCCGTAACTTACGGCGCAAATTCTTTCAGGATACGGAAACTACGCTCTAAGTTACGGCGGCGTAGTGTATCTAAGGCCCCGTACACACGAGAGGATCGATCCGCTGAAATTTATCCGCGGACCGGTTTCAGCGGATAGATCCCCTGGTGTGTACAACCCAGCGGATATTTATCCACGGATTTTTTTCGGGCCGATGGATTTCCAGCGGATCAAAATTTCTTAGCATGCTAAGAAATCTATCCACTGGAATCCAGTCCAGTGGATTGATCCTCTGGTCTGTACAGACTCAGCGGATCAATCCGTCCGATTCCATCCCTCGCATGCGTCGTAATGATTCGACGCATGCGTGGAAGTCCTTATATTACAGCGTCGCGCACGTCGCTGCGTCATCATCGCGGCGACGGCGCGACACGTCACCGCGGAGGGAATTCCGCGGGGATTTTGATCTCATGGTTAGTACAACCATGAGATCAAAATCCGCCAGAGGATTTATCGCGGATCGATCCTCTCGTGTGTACTAGGCATTAGAAACGCTACACCTGCCTAAAGATAGGCAGATCTTTGTGGATCTGGCCCCTACTGTATATCACCAACAGTTTGCGCATCGCTTTACAATCTAATGGGAGACAGTACAGTTACAGTACAATAAAATACAAGAGGGTTAGGAGAGTCCTGCTCATAAGAGCTTAAAATCTAATAGGGTGGGGCCATTGGTACAAATGGTTATAACTGTGTATTTAGGTGTGTATGTCATGAACAGACCTCAATAGCTGAAGATGGAATCAAACAGGCTATTCACAGCACAGCAGGATGCCTCCATTCACATCTGAGGCCCCGTACACACGACCGAGGAACTTGACGGGCGAAAAAACATCGTTTTTCTCGTCGACGTTCCTTGTTAGGCTGTCAAGGAACTCGACAAGGCAAGTTTCCCCATTCCCGTCGAGGAAATAGAGAACTTGCTCTCTTTTTGGCTCGTCGAGTTTCTCAACAGTTTCCTCGTCGAAAAATGTACACACGACCGGTTTCCTCTGCAAAAAAAAAAATCCCAGCAAGTTTCTTGCTGGTTTTTGCCGAGGAACTCGGTCGTGTGTACGAGGCCTGAGGCTTTTGATTGATGAAGCCCAACAATGCTCAAGAGATGAAGAATCCCAAAAGTCTAAAACAAATGCCTGTAAAGCGCCCAAGTACTCATACTACGTGTGAATAGTATGCCACCTTCTGCAAGTGGTAAGTTTAAAGTATTCATAATTGTGTTCAATTGTGGTGTGAAAGCGAGAACGCTTGATACATTAGAGGAGATTTACCAAAACTTGAGCACTCAGAATCTGGTGCAGCTGTACATGGTAGCCAATCAGCTTTAACCACTTGCTTACTGGGCACATATACCCCCTCCTGCCCAGGTGAAATTTCAGCTTTCGGCACTGCATCGCTTTAACTAACAATTGCGCGGTCGTGCGACGTGGCTCCCAAACAAAATTGACGTCCTTTTTTCCCCACAAGTAGAGCTTTCTTTTGGTGGTATTTGATCGCCTGTACGGTTTTTATTCTTTGCGCTATAAACAAAAAAGAGCGACAATTTTGAAAAAAAATACAATATTTTTTACTTGTTGCTATAATAAATATCCCAATTTAACAAAAAAAATGCATTTTTTTCTCAGTTTAGGCCGATACGTATTCTTCTACATATTTTTGGTAAAAAAAAAAAAAAAATCGCAATAAGCGACTGGTTTGCGCAAAAGTTATAGCGCCTACAAAATAGGGGACAGAATTATTATTATTTTTTTACTAGAAATGGCGGCGATTTGTGATTTTTATTGGGACTGCGACATTATGGCGGACACATCGGACACTTTTGACACATTTTTGGCGCCATTCACATTTATACTGCGATCAGTGCTATAAATATGCACTAATTACAGTATAAATGTGACTGGCATTGAAGGGGTTAACACTAGGGGGTGAGGAAGGGGCTAAATGTATTCCCTATATAGTGTTCTAACTGTAGGTGGAGGGGGGGTGACTGGGGGGGGGGGGGTGACCGATCTATGTCCCTATGTACAAGAGACAGGACGCTGTCTCTGTGTAAAACGGCAATGAGAGATGATCTCATATGTTTACATATAAGATCATCTCTCATTGGCCGCACAGATCGCATCGCAAACGGCCACTCTGATTGGCCGTTCGTGGCGAAATGTAATTGACTGTGTCCAAGGGACACGGCCAACACAGAGTTTCCCCGCTGCGCGCGGGGACACCCTAAGGGGCGTACGTCAATTGACGTCCAGTTGGATTTTCAGGTCCGCGCTGTAGCCGTCATTCGTCTATAGTGCGGGTCTGAAGAAGTTAAACTTCAGCTTATTCGATCTTTGACAATCAGGCCCAGGTTCACACTGGGCTGCGGGAATGAAGCCGTGCGAGTTCAACCGAACTCGCCCGATTTCACTCCCGCTTGTCAGTCCCGATTTCGGCCGCGATTTCAGGGACACCTGTGCATGTTTCTGCACAGATGTCAATGTAAATCGCGGCCCAAAATCGCAAAAAGTAGTACAGAAACTACTTTTTGTAATCAGTGCAGTGCCGCAATTATTTTTTTAAATAGTTAAAAAAGAATTGCATTATGCTGATCACAAGTACATTTGTATCTAAAAAAATAAAATGTAAAAAAATAATAATTACAAACTTACTTTACTGTCAAATCTAAAGATGTGATTGTATGATCAAATATGTGTAAAAATTGATGGCGCTATATAAGTACCTGTAATAAATAAATAAATAAAGGGAGCCTAATAAACCGCACACGTTAGAAAAAATATAACCACTACCAAAAACCGAAACACACACACTTAACTATATGTGTTTTTTATTTTGTAATTATTTTTAATCTATTTTAAAAAATATCTATTGTACAGTTTGTAGTTATAAACAGGGTGGATAAAAATCAATGATTTTTTTTATAAAAATCAAAAAAAAAAAATTTCTATTTAAATCAAATTTGTTTTATTCAAATAATAAAAACAATCTAATTTATTTTAATAAAATGCTTTTGAATAAAAATCTATTTTTTTTATATTTATTTTTTTAAGTCAAGGCAGTATATAGAAGCAAACCTTCCATTGAATGGATGGCTGCCTCACTTAAAAGGAACAGTATCCGGGTAGCTATAATTAGTAAGCGACATTACTGGGATGATTGATCCATGGAATATAGCTGACTGCCATTTCTGGGGTCACAAGAGAATTTTCTCCTCCTCCTCCTAAGGCTGAATTAGTGACAGTCCCTCTGGGGGTTTTATATCACCGTCCCTATTTGGGTTATATATCCCCGTCCTCTGGGGGTTATATATCCCCCGTCTTCTGGGGGTTATATATCCCCGTCCTCTGGGGGTTATAGATCCCCCGTCCTCTGGGGGTTATATATCACCGTCCTCTGAGGGTTATATATCCCCGTCCTCTGGGGGTTATATATCCCCCGTCCTCTGGGGGTTATATATCCCCCGTCCTCTGGGGGTTATATATCCCCCGTCCTCTGGGGGTTATATATCCCCCATCCTCTGGGGGTTATATATCCCCCGTCCTCTGGGGGTTATATATCCCCGTCCTCTGGGGGATATATATCCCCGTCCTCTGGGGGTTATATATCACCGTCCCTCTGGGGGTTATATATCCCCCGTCCTCTGGGGGTTATATATCCCCCGTCCTCTGGGGGTTATATATCCCCCGTCCTCTGGGGGTTATATATCCCCGTCCTCTGGGGGTTATATATCACCGTCCCTCTGGGGGTTATATATCCCCCGTCCTCTGGGGGTTATATATCCCCGTCCTTTGGACCAATGTTCTCCCAAAGGAACGCTGGAATGTTGCTTGAACCAAAAAATAAATAAAAAATGGTGTGTGTGGTTTTACCAAATCTGTACGTTGCTTTGAACAAAAAAAGCAAGTTAAAAGCATAAAATCCTAATAAAAAATAATTGTCAAATCCTGATTTATATATAAAAAAGAGGTCCTGCTACGCTAAAGTACAAAAAAAATAGGAAATCCAAGTGTTGGTTCACAGTGCTTGAACCCAGCCTCGTAAGGTCCCGTATACAATGTATTAAACAGATGGGCTGCTATGCATTTTGGAGGAACCTTTTCAGTTGCTCCCCCAAAGCACAGAAAATCATATGAAGTATTTAGTTTGTATTGTAATCGCAGCTCCGGCACATCCTGCTGGTTGTCTGATAACTGTCATTACAAGTCCTCTTGGCTCTCGTGGTACCACGCTGCCCAGATTTAGCCCTGAGTTTCCAGGACAACAACATCAGCAGCTCCATCTGCCCCTCATTACCATGTCCATGCTGTCACTCCCCTTCTTCTTCTTTACAGAACATGTTCAGGGACCACATTATGTCCCCTTCCCCCGTATACTATGGTCAGCTCTCATATCACACCACTGTGTGCATCAAGGACTGCGTCTGTCCATCAAGGACTGCGTCTGTCCATCAAGGACCGCGTCTGTCCATCAAGGACCGCGGCTGTCCATCAAGGACCGCGGCTGTCCATCAAGGACCGCATCTGTCCATCAAGGACCGCGTCTGGCCATCAAGGACTGCGTCTGTCCATCAAGGACCGCGTCTGTCCATCAAGGACTGCATCTGTCCATCAAGGACCGCGTCTGTCCATCAAGGACTGCGTCTGTCCATCAATGACTGTGTCTGTCAATCAAGGACCGCGCCTGGCCATCAAGGACCGCGCCTGGCCATCAAGGATCGCGTCTGTCCATCAAGGACCGCGTCTGTCCATCAAGGACCGCGTCTGTCCATCAAGGACCGCGTCTGTCCATCAAGGATCGCGTCTGTCCATCAAGGACCGCGTCTGTCCATCAAGGACCGCGTCTGTCCATCAAGGACTGCGTCTGTCCATCAAGGACTGCGTCTGTCCATCAAGGACCGCGTCTGTCCATCAAGGACCGCGTCTGGCCATCAAGGACTGCGTCTGTCCATCAAGGACCGCGTCTGTCCATCAAGGACCGCGTCTGTCCATCAAGGACTGCGTCTGTCCATCAATGACTGTGTCTGTCAATCAAGGACCGCGCCTGGCCATCAAGGACCGCGCCTGGCCATCAAGGACCGCGTCTGGCCATCAAGGACCGCGTCTGGCCATCAAGGACCGCGTCTGGCCATCAAGGACTGTGTCTGTCAATCAAGGACCGCGCCTGGCCATCAAGGACTGTGTCTGTCCACCAAGGACCGCGTCTGTCCATCAAGGACTGCGTCTGTCCATCAATGACTGTGTCTGTCAATCAAGGACCGCGCCTGGCCATCAAGGACCGCGCCTGGCCATCAAGGACCGCGTCTGGCCATCAAGGACCGCGTCTGGCCATCAAGGACTGTGTCTGTCAATCAAGGACCGCGCCTGGCCATCAAGGACCGCGTCAAGGACTCCATCATAGTCAAACTCTGTGCACTATGTAAAAAGCTTCCTGTGGTACACTAATCATATGAGATTGCACCTAGGTACACACACTTACCAGGGGAGATTGTTCCAGATCAGTGGTCTCCAAACGGTGGCCCTGGGGCCAGATGCAGTGCTTTGCTTGCCTTTATCTGGCCAATGCCATCGACACCAACAGAAGGGCATACATTCTGCCTCCAATACCAACAGAGTGGGGCACTATTTCTTCCACAGACACCAATGGGGCACTTATACTTCTACAGACACCAACAACAGGACATAATTCCTTCCAAAGACACCAACAATGGGCCACTATTCCTTCCACAGACACCAACAATGTGCCACTATTCTTTCCACAGACACCAACAATGGGGAACTATTCCTTCCACAGACACCAACAATGGGCCACTCACTATTCCTTCCACAGACACCAACAATGGGGAACTATTCCTTCCACTGACACCAACAATGGGGAACTATTCCTTCCACAGACACCAACAATGGGGAACTATTCCTTCCACAGACACCAACAATGGGGAACTATTCCTTCCACAGACACCAAGAATGGGGCATAATTCATTCCACTGAAACCAACACATGGGCACTATTCCTTCCATGGACACCAAAAACAGGGCATAATTCCTGCCCCTAACACCAACAATGGGGCATAGATCCTTCCACAGACAACAATGGGACATAATTCCTGCTGTTCTGGCTAGGGGTTAGTCAGCGTGCTCGCCCCCTCCCTTGGGACTACATCCCCTGTTTTCACAGCGTCTCCCTGCAGGGATGTAGTCCCAAGGGAGGGGGCGAGCAGGCACACCCTAATCACCCCATGTGGCACAGATTCCCCCTGTTTGGGCCCCTAAGGGGGGTTCCTAAAAAAAACTAGTAAAATAATTAAATAGTAAAAAAATATCAAATAAAATTGTAAAGTAAAAAAAAAGAAAGAATATAAAAATAAAAACTACTGACACCAATCTTTGCCTACTGACACTGTCAGTATATATACACATGCACACACGCATATGGGTTTGAGATTTGGGGTGCACACCCGAATGCAATAGGCTGCGCACACCTATGCCACTTGCATTTAAAGAAAATGTTAATCTCTTCATCCAGGGCCAGATTAGACAATGATTTTAAATGATAGAATTTATACCCTATGGTTTATTATTATTATTATTATTATTATTATTATACAGGATTTATATAGCGCCAACAGTTTACGCAGCGCTTTACAATATAAAAATTATCAGGCTACTTGCCATAAGCGGGCACACCCTAATCACCCCGTGTGGTGCAGATTTTTCCCTGTTTGGACCCCTGACGGGGCTCCTAAAAAAATTGAAAATAAAATAGTTAAAAAAAAAAATGTTAAAAAATATAAAATAAAATTGTAAAAAAAAAATTAAAAAATTTAAATATAAAAATAAAAACTACTGACACCAATCTTTACCTACTGACACGGTCAGTATATATACACATGCGCACACACACACGCATAGGTGTTTGAGATTTGGGGTACACACCCGAATGCAATAAACTGCGCACACCTATGCCACTTGCATTTAACGAAAATAGAAATCTCTTCATCCAGGGGTAGATTAGACACTCTGGGCCAGATTCACAAAAGAGATATGACGGCGTATCTCCTGATACGCCGTCGTATCTCCTGATACGCCGTCGTATCTCTGAGATACGATTGTTGTATTTATGCGCCCGATTCATAGAATCAGGTTACGCATAGATAGCCCTAAGATCCGACAGGTGTAACTGTGTTACACCGTCGGAACTTAGGCTGCAATTCTAGGCCGGCCGCTAGGTGGCGATTCCATTGCGGTCGGCGTAGAATATGCAAATGACTAGTTACGCCGATTCACGAACATCCGCTTTGCCCGTCAATCTAAATTTACGTTGTTTCCGTAGAGATGCGTCGCGTAAAACTAAGCATGCCCTCTAGGTGGTCTAACCAATGTTAAGTATGGCCGTCGTTCCCGCGTCGAATTGTTAAATTTCACGTCGTTTGAATGCCGTGAATGGCGCTGGTCGCTATTTACGTTAACGTCAAAACCAATGACGTCCTTGCGACGTCAATTAGCGCAATGCACGTCGGAAAATTTACATTTGCAGTACATTCGGCGCGGGAACGCGCCTAATTTAAACGGTCCGCGCCCCATTTGAATAAGGCGGCTTGCGCCAGGCGTATTTACGCTACGACGCCGCAAGTTTACATGTAAGTGCTTTGTGAATCAAGCACTTACGCTGTAAACTTGCGGCGGTGTAACGTAAATGGGATACGTTACGCCGCCGCAGCGTAACGCAATTGTATGTGAATCTGGCCCTCTGAATGCATGTGAACGCAGGAGAAAGTGATGTAGGAAGTATAACGTTTGGCGATACTTCTAAAATCCATTTCTCTGCGTTTTAATACAACAAACGCAGGAGGCGAGTGTGAATGTAGCCATTATTATAGCTTTATGTTAACATTTGGAGTACAGATCCTCTTTCAGCTAACCATATAAACGCACATCACATTGATGAGCCCCTTTAATGATGCGGTATACTTGTGTGTGTGTGTCTATAGCGGTTTATAGCTAGCTGTGTAGATACAACAGAAGCCAAGAGAGCTCGGCAGCAGTGGGGATTTGGAAGAATAACAGCATGTGGAAGACATCCATCAGAGAGAAGGCTGACTGTGAACCAATACTGCACAGCTCAGCAAAGTACAAAATGCAGTTTGCCTTATTTTTTAATTTAGTTCTCCTCGCTGAAGCAGCTGCGGGACGCAGAGCAAATGAACATATTCAGCTTATGCAAGGGCTGGAGACTGCAGGACTGACTCTCCTATATAAAATGTAATGCTACGGGTGCTGTACAGGGGAGAGGGGCAGCAAAGGGGTGCACCAGAATAAAATGCAGAAGTGCAGGCAATAAGATGCTGCGGAGGATTATTTTTATTATTTTTTTTATATTGTGTATGAAGTTTAGGGTTTAGGAGCTGAGTGTTCATCATTTGGGAGGGCGTGGATACATTTTAGGGGCAAAAGACTAAGGCCCAGATTCACAAAGCACTTACGCCGACGTATAACACGGTACGCCGACGTAAGTGCCAATGTGCGTCGGTGTATGTGTGCGGCAGACCCACGAACCAACATGCGCCTAAAAACAGGCTGCACCCTGTCGACGTAGCTTGCCCACGCCGGCGTAGGGTGGGCGCACATATGGGCTGGGCGCATGGTGCTACTCCCATTGATTAGCCATTCAAACATGCAAATGAGGGAAATACACCTATCCACGAACGTGCGTGTGCCCGGCACATGGTACGCGAGATGCGTGTAAGTTGTACGTCCAGCGTAAAGTTATTCCCAATAAATGAGGTGCAACCCGGCAACAGACATGCACAGGTCTGCACCAGGGAACACAAGCCGGCGTATTGTGCGTTGGACGTGTGTCTGGCTGGGTGTACGTTATGTTGACGGCGTACGCGGTGATCCGGCGTAGCTTAGGCAGTTGTGCCGGCTTGGTTGTGAGCAGGTGCTTGCGTCCACGTCACGGCGCATGCGCAGTTCGTGATACGTACCTGTCTGGCGCTCGGCCCATCATTTGCATGGGGTCACGCCCACTTCCCCCTACGCCGGCATGCGCCTTCGAAAACCACCCTGGCGCAGCGTTGGGAGCACTGGCTTGATGAATGCTATGCATGCCTCTCCGCGCTACGTTGGCTTGGCGTACGGTGTGTGCTCTACGGCGGCGTAATGTGCGCCTTGCTCTCTGTGAATCTGGGCCCAAGTACTTGGCCGGACACAGTAGGGGAGATTTACTAAAACTGGTGCACACAAAATCTGGTTTAGCTGTGCATCGTACCCAATCAGCTTCCAGGTTTTAAGTCCCAATTTCGGCCACGATTACAGAGACATCTGTGCAGTTTCTGCACAGATGTCAATGTAAATCGTGTGTCGAAATCGCAAAGAGTAGTACAGAAACTACTTTTTGAAATCGGTGCAGATGCGGCGTCGCACCGATGAGGATGGTGCCATTGCCGGGCAAATGCCGCCAATTTGACATGTCAAATCGCATGTCACAACGCACCAGTGTGAACCAAGGCTTATTGTCAAAGCTTAATTGAACAAGTGGAAGTTAGAAGCTGATTGGTTACCATGCACAGTTGCACCAGCTTTTGTGTGCGCCAATTTTAGTAAATCTAACCCAGTGTTTGTAGAAAGGTCCTCGTTGAAAAAAGGAAGCATAAAAACATGAAATTTCATGAAAAATAGATTATAGGGCCATTAAGACCCTTTTCACACTGGCGGATCCAGTCAGACTCTCCGGCTGGGTCTATGGAGCAGCGGGTGTCAACAGACATGTGTCCGCTCACACCTGCCAACATCCGATCTGATCCTGTCCGCTAAAGACAGAGGGATGGGGATTGGATGAGAGTTGGATGTAAACGGACAGGTGGTCTGTTTACATCTGACCGCCCATAGAGGAGAGCGGGCTGTGCCTGTGTCATCCACCTGCTATGCTGAAATCAGATACCCCGCTGAGCTGATGGAGTCCACCCGTGTGAGGAGGGGCCTTAGAAGTGGATGTGTATGGATTATTTTTGAAGAATAAATATTTTTGAACATCGTACCAAGAATTGGGATGGTGGTGGTTGAACCTCTTTATAATCATAGATGCATCAGTGTCCAGGCTAAATCTAGCAGCGTCAGCATGTGTAGGGTAACCTGGCAATAACTCCATGACTAATTTGCATGCCTAAATATTTTTTCGTTTTTTATATATAAGGCTTTTTGAATTCTGTCAGTAACATCTGGGATTGAGAGCCAGCAGCTGCACAAAGTGTCGCCCTCTGGCTCTCAAAGGTGAAATGTTTTAAATGTATCAGTGCTGGGCAATGTTTATTTACATATTGTGAGCAGAAAGAGATTAAGATAACAGGTTAAGATTCTGATAAGTCACCCTCCGTACCCCCACAACTTCTGGGCCAGGGTTTTGTGGAAGAGGCCCTTGTCCTCATCAACATGGGCATATTAAGGGCATGTGGCCTGGCCTGCTGGGCTGCATGCTCAGATAATGGTCTGGTATTGATTTTGGGTGGGACCCCAAAAGAGCCAGACCAGAAGAGCCTGAAATGGATTGGGGGCCTCACAATTTTTTATTTCCTTTTTTATTTTCAGCTCTTTTGTTTACATTCTGCTGTCAGCGGGAACTTCCTCACTGACAGCAGGGATAACTTGTTGTTAGGAAGCCAGTGGGTGCCAGCTCCTTAGAGGATTTGTCTAGCCTGCAGTGGTGCCCCCTCCAGGCAGCCACAAAAAAATGGCCTTAAATATTTTTTTTTTTAAAGTCCTTAAGTGCACTGTGTTTGAGCGCCGGTCTCAGTGCACTATGGGAAGTGCCACATCTATGCAATCATGAGATTGCAGACGAGGTGCTTCATTTGCAGGCTTTTGACCCGCCTTGTGGCGCAATCCATTGCTCCAAACAGCTTCCGCCTGGCGCCCGTAGTATGTATTACTACGGCCGGACGATTTGATTGACAGTCGAGTCAGGCCTCGTACACACGACAGAGTTTCTCGGCAGAATTCACCGAGAAACTCGGTCAAAACCCGGATTCTGCCGAGAAACTCTGTCGTCTGTACAGTTTTGGCTCGATGGAGCCGCCGAGGAACTCGACGAGAAAATAGAGAACATGTTCTCTATTTTCTCGTTGTTCTATGGGAGAAGGCGGCCCGCCGAGCTCCTCGGCGGCTTCATCCCAAAACTCGACGAGGAACTCGACGTGCCAAGCACGTCGAGTTCCTCTGTCGTGTGTACGGGGCCTTAGAGGAAGCATGAGGAGCGGACTCCTCCACCGCTGCTGAGCAGAACACAGCTGCAGCCTGGCTGTATGGCCCCTGTCCCTATGCCCTATCCTCTGGCTTCCACTGCTCCTCTAGGGTTCATACCCACTTACTGTGCCATGTAGACAAAAAGGGTTTGGGGGCATGCCTCAAATGCCAACCAAAAAAGAACTAAATGGACTATCTTGGTACCCAAGGATCATATACGTGTTTTTTTGTAAAAAGTACAATTTTATTAAACCAAGATTAAAATCAATCAAGACATATGTCCATAATTATAAAAAAAAATCATTAAATTGACATATCTGGTGTCATCGCTTTCCCAAGTAGGTGTTACAGGCGAGACACTGTCCTCAGCTAAAACCGAGGATAGCCATGCGCTTAAAGATGCTTGGAGGTATGTTGAGTCCTCTACATGTTCTAAATGTATATAATCCTTGGGTACTGAGATAGTCCATTTAGTTATTTTTTGGTGGGCATGTGAGGGATGCCCCCAAACCCTTTTTTGTCTATACATATATATATGAGGGTGATGGTACCCCACTTCCATGCCTTGTTTAATTACTATTCCATAAGTAGGCCGCTATGTCTTCTACATCTGACCTTCTTTACATACCAAACTTGGCACTGCTACCGTTCCATAGTGCCCCGTACATCTATGGATCCACCTGGCTGGTAAAAATAGAATATGTTACCCAGATCTATCTCTCCACTCCTCAACTCACCCCCTCGATCTCCTCATGAATCTCAAACCTACTGAATGACATATTGGTATGGATGTCACACCACTTCCTCAAACTCAATCTTTCTAAAACTGAGCATGTTATATTTCCTCCTTCACGGTCCCCCCCTGTGACTTCACCATTAAGAACAACAACACAACCATTGGTCCCTCCACACATGCCAAGGTCCTGGGTGTAATCATGGACTCTGACCTCTCCTTCAGCCCCCATATCCAATAAATGGCTAAATCCTGCCGCCTTAACCTCTGCAACATCTCCAGAATTCGACCCTTCCCGACTACGACACCACAAAGGAACGTATTCACTTCTTGGTTATTTACCGCCTTGACTACTGCAACTCTCTCTTTAATGGCCTACTTTTGCACAGGATACCCCCCCCCCCCTTCAGTCTATTATGAATTCTGCTGCTAGAATAACACACCTCACTAACTGATCCGTGACTGCTGCTCCTCTCTATCAAAATGCTAACCACAACATACAAGGCCATTCACAACATCGACCGCACCTATATCACCAAACTCATCTGCAGACATCGCCCAAATCGTCCCCTCCGCTCCTCCCAGGACCTCCTGATCTCTAGCTCCCTTGTTGTCTCCTCCCATGCTCGTCTTCAGGACTTCTCCAGAGCTTCTCCCATCCTCTGAAACTCCCTGCCCCAGTATGTCCGATCAGCCACTACCCTGTCCACCTTTAGGAGAACCCTGAAAACTCATTTATTCAGAAAAGTCTATCCCGAGCCACCCCCATCAAATTATTCTCTGCAGCTATTACCTCTTGTACCACACCCCCTCCCTTTAGAATGTAAGCTCGATGAACAGGGCCCTCCTGTACCTTCTGTATTGAACTGTACTGTAACTGTGTTGTCCCCCCTCTACATTGTAAAGCGATGCGTAAACTGTTGGCGCTATGTAAATTATGTATTATAATAATAATAATAATAATAATAATAATAATAATGTTATTAATAATAAAGAGATCATAAGGCCAGTATTTTATCGCAGACAAGGTAGTAGCCACACATGCCTCTCAAGGCTGCCACAAGCGATGCTCAATAAAGCTTGAAATATGAAGGAGTACTGTATATGCTGGCTAAACAGAACTTGCATAGTTGAGCAGGAGAGCAGTCCCACCAGATGTGAAGCAAGGTACCCCTAGACCCCAAAAATCTCCAGCAAGCATCCGAGAGGGAGGGGTCGAAGCGTCTTAAAAACGTGGGTTACTATCTGTCAAGTTAAATCGTTTAGGCAGGGGCGTTGCTAGGTGGCAAAAAGACCAGGGGTTTTTGGACCAGTGGGACGTCCATCATAGGCGCTGCAGGCTCCAGAAGGCGGGACTTGCCATGTCACTCGGTGGTGCTCGGGATTAGATCGGTCCCCGCTTAGACGGCGGCCGGTGGCGCTCGAGGCTAACAATTGGATGGTGCATTCCTGAGACCCGGGGTTTTCAGGGACCCATTCGGGGCTGCAGCCCCCTCCCGACGCCACTGCGTTCAGAAAAGGTTTTAAAACGTCCCATGTACATGAAGCCTAACAATGCATTGCAATGATCAGGTACAGTAGTAGCACGGAGTGAACACGCTGTTTTATCAGTTGCTTGATTACTCATATGAGCTACTTGTTCAGATGATATCGGCTCTGTGGGCTGGGCAGGGTTAGTTGTAAATCCTTACACACCACTTTTACCTACAGGTAAGCCTATAATAAGGCTTACTTGTAGGTACTGGAAATATCTCCTAAACCTGCACGGTTTGGGAGATATTTTCCATATATATCATCAGCGCATGCGCACTGAAGAAAGTACGCAGGAGTGACGTCACGCAACCCCAGCCAGTCACAAATCTGAAGTCCCTGGCCCCCGGAAGGAAGAGGGGTGAAGATGGATGCTTCCACCAGCGGGGATATCGCAGGCTTCATTTGCAGGTAAGTGGGGAGACTTACTAAAACTGGAGTGTGCAGAATCTGGTGCATGGTAGCCAATCAGCTTCTAACTTATTCAATTAAAGAGGAACTGCAGTCTGCTTACATTGGCCCGAATTCACATACATTGGCGCATATTTATGCCGGCGTAGCGTATCTTTTTTAGGCTACGCCGGCGTAGCGCAGAGCGCCAAGCACAGTATTCACAAAGCACTCGCCCCCAAATCTACGCTGGGTTTCCTCGGTGTAAGCCAGCGTAGGTGGAAGTGGGCGTGAGCCATGCTAATGAGGCGTGACCCCATGTAAATGATGGACTGAGCGTCATAAAGATACGAATAACGTACGGCACATGCGCCGTCCCGTGGCCGCATCCCAGTGCGCATGCTCAGAATCACGTTGAAACAACTGCCTAAGATACGTAGAATCACTGCCTACGACGTGAACGTAACCTAAGCCCAGCCCTATTCACGTACTACTACGTAAACAACGTAAAATACGACGGCTGTTCCCTGGTCCATACCTTTGCATGAGTTGCGCCTCATAGATGGGGAAATTACTATACGCCGGACGTAAGCCTTACGCAAACCGCGTATATTATGCGCCTGGTGCAACTACGTTCGTGAATCGACGTATCTCCCTCATTTGCATATTTGCAATGAGGCTGCCAGCGTAAATATGTGCCCACGATACGCCGTCGTAGGAAAGTTACATCGGATGAAGCCTATTTTCAGGCGTATCTAGTTCTGTGGGCACGGCGCACAGATACGACGGCGCATACTTACACTTACGCGGCGTATATCGAGATACGTCGGCGTAAGTGCTTTGTGAATCCGGGCCATAATTTGTAATAAAAACATCTTTGCCATTCCGAAGCTTCCCTCCAACCACTTTGCATATTATTTTATATATACAGTGATTCTGTACTTGCCAAATATGCTGCGGAAATCTCCCTCCTCTGAGTCTGGCTGCAGCCATTTTAACTGTGGGCAGCTGAAGCTGCTGCCTGTTCACTTCCTGGATCTACACAGACACACCTCCAGCTCTGCAGCCTTCATTGGCCCTCTTATAACTCATCCCCCCTCCCTTCCTGGCAAACTCAGGAGAGTGAGAGAGAGAGCTGTGCATGATGTGATAAGCCTAGGCTAATTACCAGACAAGAAACAGGAAGTGGGCTGTATAAGGTATTTACTGGCAGAAAAAAATGTTTTACTATCCAAAGTTAAAACAACAAAGGGCAGAAGATTTAATAGAATAAAATTACTGAAGGTCCACTTTAACCACTTGCCACCAGTATAAGTTAGATTAACCACTTGCCGCCAGTATAAGTTATTTATACAGCAGCAAGGTGGCGCTGCTGCGCCGGTCACAATTCCTGGTCTGGAGCGCACATGCGCAGCCGGCGGCGACCCGCTCCCACTTTGATTATACACAGTAGGAGCAGATCTGGTACGTACCGCGGACTCAATGTCTGCCAGCACCCGCCGATTATTATGGCCCGTGCATGCGATCTGAAAATCGTATGAAAAATAACGCTTTCGAAGCGATCGTATGATAATTGGATCGTTAGTACAGAGCTTTCGAGAGACAATCACAACAGTTCATCTGACATTATCCGATCGGACAAGCGTGAAAATTATTCTCGTACGATACCAGATCGTACGATTTTCATTTAATCAGTACAGTTGTTCATCTGAAAATACAATAGAAATACACTACAACACTATGACATCACTTCTGATTTTTTATTCTGTCGTACGAACATTTTCGTAACTTTACTAAGCTTTTCATGTTCAATATACGACTTGCATGCAAAAAAAAAATCAGATCATCTGTCGTCCGATTTTCGGATCGTGTGTACGGGGCATTAGGCAGAGAGCCAGAACGGTGATCTGCTTATGTAAACAAGGCAGATCGCTGTTCTGTCAGTAGGGAAGACATGGATTCTGTGTTCCTGCAAAGCAGAAACATGGATCTGTGCCATCCCCTAGTAAAAGCACCTCCCACACTGTACACAAAGCACCTCCCACACTGTACACAAACACTGGCTAGGCACACAGTTAATCCTTTGATTTCCCTTGATGTGTAACCCCTTCCCAGCCAGTGTCATTAGTACAGTGACAGTGCATATTGTTTAGCACCGATCACTGTAAGTGGGGTACACACTATAAGAAAATCAGGCGAATAATCATCCGATTTTTCCACAGCAAATCGGAACCAATGAACGAAAATAAGTACAAAAGTTTTTTTCGTTGTTTATTGTTTCTGATCATCCGGAGTCTTTCTTTTCTGATTTTTCTTATCGTAAGAAAAAAGGGTACACAATAAATAAAAATCGTTCGTTCTGTTCCTGTGCAAGAACATTTTTTTGGAGTCTGTCTCTTCGGGAATTTTCGGAATCGGCCATCAAAGGTTGTGTACACACTATAAAAAAAACGTGCGAAAATTCTTTGGATGCAAATGTTTGCCCGATTTTCTTATAGTGTGTACAAGCCTTTATGTCGCATACACACGAACGGATTTTCCGTTGGAAAAAAAAAATCGGATGGTTTTTCCGATGGAATTCCGCTCAAGCTTGGCTTGCATACACACGGTCACACCAAATTCTGACCGTCAAGAACGCGGTGACGTACAACACTACGACGAGCCAAGAAAAATTAAGTTCAATGCTTCCGAGCATGCGTTGAATTGTTTCCGAGCATGCATGTTTTTTTTCCCGTCGGAATTCGATACAGACAACCACATTTTCCGATAGGTGGATCGGGGCCACTCTGTGCAAAACGAAATGCACAGTGGAGGTAAGTATAACATGTTTGTTATTTTAAAGATTTTTTTTTTTTCCTTTAGTAACCCTTTGAGGCCCGGCAGCCACCGGACCTTGCCGGAAAGAAGTCTCCCACATGCATGCACGGGAGTGACGACATTGCGTCTCCAGCCACTCAGAGCGCTGGAGCCACGATACCCAGAAGACACGCCGAGGCAACATGTCGGCTACCTTGGCGTGGACCAGGTAAGTTACCAACGCCTCGTTCTAAGGTAAGCATTTCATAATGAACTAGTATGCGATGCATACTAGCTATTTATGCCTTTTACTTTACAGGGTTACAAAAAAAAAATGTTCAGCGGGTTTACTACCGCTTTAACCACTTAACCCCCGGACCATATTGCTGCCCAAAGACCAGAGCACTTTTTGCGATTCGGGACTGCGTCGATTTAACTGACAATTGCGCGGTCGTGCGACGTGGCTCCCAAACAAAATTGGCGTCCTTTTTTCCCCACAAATAGAGCTTTTTTTTGGTGGTATTTGATCACCTCTGCGGTTTTTAGTTTTTGCGCTATAAACAAAAATAGAGCGACAATTTTGAAAAAAAATAATATTTTTTACTTTTTGCTATAATAAATATGCCCCAAAAATATATTAAAAAAATATTTTTTTCCTCAGTTTAGGCCGATACGTATTCTTCTACATATTTTTCGTAAAAAAAATAAAAAAAATACGCAATAAGCGTTTATTGATTGGTTTGCGCAAAAGTTATAGCGTTTTTTTTCAGTAATGCGACATTATGGCGGACACTTCGGACACTTTTGACACATTTTTGGGACCATTGGCATTTTTATAGCGATCAGTGCTATAAAAATGCATTGGATTACTATAAAAATGCCACTGGCAGTGAAGGGGTGTTAAACTAGGGGGCGGGGAAGGGGTTAAGTATGTTGCCTGGGTGTGTTCTAACTGTAGGGGGGGGTGGCCTCACTAGGGGAAATGACTGATCTTCTGTTCATACATTGTATGAACAGAAGATCAGCATTTCTCCCCCTGACAGGACCGGAGCTGTGTGTTTACACACACAGCTCCCGGTCCCCGCTCTGTAACGAGCAATCGTGGGTGCCCGGTGGCGATCACGCCCGCCAGGCAGGCGCACGGGAGTCGGGGGCGAGTAGTGGCCTGCGCGAGAGCCGACGTTATACTACGGGCTCTCGCGCAGGGGAGCCGACCTGCCGCCGTAAAACGCCGGTGGGCGGTCTGGAAGCAGTTAAGCTGCATTGATGGGCAATTGTGAGGCCACAGATGGGCATTGATCAAGCTGCATTGATGGGCAATTGTGAGGCCGCAGATGGGCATTGATCAAGCTGCATTGATGGGCAATTGTGAGGCTGCGGATGAGCATTCATGAAGCTGCATTAATGGGCAATTTTGAGGCTGCAGATGGGCATTGATCAGACTGAATTGATGGGCACTGACCCTTATTTTGTTTCAAAGTTCTTTATTTAAAATGTACGTATTTTTTTCCTGAAACTTCCCTCTTAAAATGAAGGTGCGTGTTATACGCCTGTGTGTGTTATATGCCGATAAATACGGTATGTTTGATGTACACTTACATAGCTGAGAGTGCATCAAAAGGAATAAGGCTCCATGGTGGAGAGAAGGGCGCAGAGCCAGGGAATCTAATGATGGAAGCTCTCTGATAAAATTCCTGAGCGATACAAGATGCCAGTGGGGCAACTTCCCCCACCACAGTCTACCTATAACTGAAATCATTACCGTATTTATCGGCGTACATCGCGCACTTTTTTGCCCTGAAAATCAGGGCAAAATCGTGGGTGCGCGATATACGCCGATACCCGCGCCTAGTTTGAATGCCTGCGCCGACATAGACCGAGTGCAGTACACTCAGGTACATTCGGCCAGGCTCGGCTTCACTCGTAGTCACGCTCTGTGACGTTTATGCGTGAGAAGCCGAGACTGGCCGAATATACACGAGTGTACTGCGCTCAGTATACGTCGGCGGAGGCTTCAAACTGAGTGCAGGAAGCGGGGATTCGCCATGAAGACAACACGGGAGAAGCAGGGAGGACACCACCGAGGCCGCAGACGGACGCCGGACCGGACGAGGCCGCCGATGGACGCCGGGGCAAGACACCAAAACTGTAAGTATTAAAATGTAATAACATTTTTTTTTACAGGAAAAAAAAAGGTCAAAATTAGGGGTGCGCGCTATACGCCGGAGTGCGCAAGAACCCGATAAATACGGTATATATACAAAATTGTATCTAATTTGATTGAAATTGAGGCCACTGCAAATTTAGGTAATAAAAAAATCGAACCTTGGCCTACAATTGGGGGATGTCACCAAGAGAAAGATATTTTTATTTTATGGTGACAACAAATTTTAAGTCCTCTTGCCAATGTGACTATTTACACGTGTCACATAAAGTGACAGGACTGGGCATCGGCCTCTTCTACATGAGTAGCTTGCCACACAGAATATCCTGGGAAATCAGACAAGGCTTATTAAAAAAGAAGTCTTTCAAGTAACAAGTCTCTGAGATTCCTAAAAAAAAAATAAGACTACATTTACAAAGAGCAACGTCTCTTAAAAGAAGAAAATGTTCTGTGTAAAAGGGGTGATCCTAACAGAGGTCCTTGGGTGCCACAGTTTGAGTGTCTATGGGCACCAATGGTCGAAATTCAAACCTGAGTCTTTCTAATATACATTATATGGTCATAGTGGAAACCAGGACCATCACACTTACTATGAGAGCCTTCTAGACATTCCATTTAAAAAAACATGGGCATTAAAAGGGAAGAATAGGAATGTTTATTTTTTTTTAATCATGCATACCTAGGTGGATGAGGCATCTGCGTCTGAGAACCGAGCGATCAAACGCCGCAAATCGCTCAGTTTTCAGAGCTCATTGAGCAGAGAGCTGGTGACTGTACTCCTGTGATCCACAGGAGAAGTACAGCCAAACGAGCTTTGGCTGTACAGTGGAACCTCGGATTGCGAGTAACGCGGTTAACGAGCGTTTAGCAATACGAGCCCTGTATTTCTAAAAGTCCTAACTCGGTTTGCGTATGTTGTCATGCAAAACAAACAGGATTCAGGCCAAAGCGGTGTGCAGTACCACATTTGGCCTTAGGTGGGGGGGGGGCTGGATTCCAGCCGATCGACGCCGTTCCAAAATGCTTGGAAAGACACGGAAATACTCAGTTCCCAAGCCTTTCCGAGGTCAGCCGAGCTGTCCTCGGGCCTTTCCAGCTGTTTCCGAGGCTCTAAGGCGCCCCCCCACCTCTGCCCGCATGCAGTATTGCATGCCATTGAAGTCAATGCGGAACTAATTATTTTAGTTTCCATTGACTTCAATGGGGAAACTTGCTTTGATATGTGAGTGCTTTGGATTACGAGCATGCTCCTGGAACGGATTATGCTCGTAATCTGAGGTTCCGCTGTACATTATATGGTCATGGTGGAAACCAGGACCATCAAACTTACTGTATAAGTGCTTTCTAGACATCCCATTTCAAAACCATGGACATTAAAAGAGAAGTATAGGAATGTTTTTGTTTGTTTTTTGAAATCATACGTACCTAGGTGGATGCAGCATCTGTCGGCTCTAAGTCTGAGAATCGAGCGATCAAACACCGCAAATCGCTCAGTTTTCAGAGCTCGTTGAGCAGAGAGCTGATGACTTTACTCCTGTGATCCACAGGAGAAGTACAGCCAAATGAGGGGACATAGGGGGCAAATCAAGTGTGTGTGTTATACGCCGACAGCGTACCTCGGAGGGGAAGGAGGGGGACGAGCGCCACCGGAATTCACGAGCCGTCATCTCCTGTTTACTCAGGTCTAACTCGGCTTTCTTTCGGCCCTCACGTCACACACACAGTCCCGCCTCCGCCACCAGCATTGGACCAGTGTTCTATCACAGGAACTGGTCCAATGCCAATGGCGGAGGCGGGACTGTGTGTGACTGCCGACTGAGAGCCGAGTAAACAGGAGATGAGGGCTATGATTTCCTGCACTGTCCAGGCTGCACTGATAAAGGACGGTGAGGCTGCAGATGAGCATTGAGGCTAAAAATGCGAATTGATCAGGCTGCATTGATGAGATGTGCTGCAGATGGGCATTGATCAGGCTGCATTGATGAGATGTGCTGCAGATGGGCATTGATCAGGCTGCATTGATGAGATGTGCTGCAGATGGGCATTGATCAGGCTGCATTGATGAGATGTGCTGCAGATGGGCATTGATCAGGCTGCATTGAGGCTACAAATGGGCATTGTTCAGGCTGCATTGATGGGAGATGTGTAGGCTGCAGATGGGCACTAAACAAGCTGCATTGATGGGCACTGACCCTTATTTTAATTCAAAGTTGTTAATTAAAAAAAAGAAAAATCCTGAAACTTCCCTCTTAAATTAAAAGTGCATGTTATACGTCAATAAATACGGTATATATTTGAAAATTATTTATTTAATGTAATCAGTGTTTTTGTTTTTATAAATCTAATTTATATGTATTGTTTTATAAGGAATGTCATGTGTTTTCTACCTAGTAAAAGTGCTAACCTTAGCAATGGTACTATGGTACCTGCTATCCAAAAGACTCTAAATAAGAAAAAAAATATTGGGGCAAATGGACTTTTTTTTTTAAGGTCACATGTCAACATGACCGTAAAAAAATCCAGAGTTAGGGTTAGGGCTAGGGTTGGGATCAGGGTTTCCCATTGAAGAATAAGGCTAGGAGTCAGGAATTGGAACAGGGACCTCCCCCAGAGGTCAAAGGTCAGAAGGCGGGTTCTCAGAGGACAAAGGTCACCGGGCGTGGCTGACCCACCCTCACCAAAGTGTACCGCCTACCCCAACTAAGTCGGGGAATGAACAAGTCGGGGGAATGCATCTTTCGAAGAGATTGTAAGGAAGCGCTGCCCATTCATTTTAATGGGCAGGGGCATCTTTGGAGCTCTTTTTACAGCGCTCCAAACTCGCCCCAAAGATGCTGCTAGCAGGACTTTTTCTAATGTCTCGCAAGCGCACCGACCGGGTGTGAAAGCACTCGTGCAAATGAATGGGAGGCAGTTTTCAGGAGCTTTTCAGGTGCTATTTCTAGCGCTAAAACGACTGAAAACTGCCTCAGTGCGAAAGGGGTCTAATAGATTATAATAGTGTATAGATGGACCACTATTGGATATTTATGATGGGCATATACAGTATGTGTTTATATATAGATATCACTTGGCCTTATTTTGCTCCCATGCTCATCGGGCGAGGATTGGCCTGGTGCCCCTGTTTCCTTTGGTCCTTCTGTGCCCACTTAATTTCTTTTGGGCAAGTTCTGCATTGTCATCTTTTCCCAGCAGTTTTTACATGTTATCTGTAATTTTAATTATAATTGTATTGTTGGCTGGTTTTATACAGTAATCTATACACTTTTGTTATATATTACTATTATTTGTTATTATTTTGTAATTTATCAGATTTTTCTACAGACGCTGTACTCCCTCAAATACTCCTGAAGAAGTGGGCAATCCGCGAAACATGTTGAGACTGGCTAAATATGTATTTTTTCCTTCTATATCTTAATATAATTTTGCTGCTGGAAAGCATTGGAATGATAGTTGAGTTGTGAGACTGTTATGCGAACATATGATGTCAATTCCTCTTGTGAATTGAAAAAGTTTTTGGGAATATCTTAACCATACAATTTGTAATAAAGAATACTTGTTTTTAATTTCTAATGTTGTGAAGTTGGTACCAAGAAAGTCCATTTGCCCCCAATATGTTTTTCTTTATTTACTACTAAGCATAGGTGTGCGCAGTCTATTGCATTAGGGTGTGCACCCCAAAGCTCAAACACACACTACTGATCACTCATGATGTTCATTCAGAAAGGGAAGGGGATGGTCAATTACATATTTACCGCCCCTTTCTCCACTCATCCTAAAACATCCTTGCAGCAACAGCTGGCAGGAGAGGAGGGAAGCTGGTAGCACTGCAGGGGAAAGGAGGGAGCCAAGGAAGTAGGGGGAATCTGTGCTGTAATGGGTGATTAGGGTGTGCCTGGGCACACCTGGCACACCCTGTGCGCACGCCTACGAGCCTTGCAAATCATTTTATCTGAACACAGCTCTATAGCTTGGTACACACAATGAGATTATCGGACAAATAATCATCCATTTTTTTTTTTTACATGCTAGTCTCCATATCGAAAATGAAGAGGTTACTAAAGTACAAAAAAAACGTACAACAGAATAAAAATTCCGAAATAATGCAATGTATTGTATTTTTATTGTATTTTCGGACAAAACTGTAGTGAATAAACGAAAATGTTACGATTTGGTATCGTACGAGAATTTTTTTTGTGATTTTCCCTTCGGATAATTTGGGACAAAAGCTCTGTACTAACGATCAGATTATCGGACGATCGATTCGAAAGTGGTATTTTTTGTATGATTTTCTGATCGTGTGTACGGGCCTTTACAGACAGGATCTATCTAATTGAAAACAATAGACTCCCTGTATTCCTTAAAGCGGAGGTCCAGCTTTTAATTTTATTTTTTAAAAGTCAGCAGCTACAAACACTGTAGCTGCTGACTTTTAATAAGCACTCTTACCAGTCCAGGTTTCCCGCGATGTCGGCCGCCCGAGGCTGATCCGTCGATCGTGGCAGGTCCCGGCGCCGCCATCCTCACTAAGGAAAACAGGCAGTGGAGCCTTGCGGCTTCGCTGCCCGTTTCCTACTGCGCATGCGCGAGTCTCGCGGCGCTTTGTGAATGGGCGGCTGACTTCTGGGAGACACACTTAGGTAGATTCACGTAGAAAGGCTTATATTTAGGACGGCCTAGTCTAGCCTGTTTAGGCTACACCGCCGTAAATTAACTAGGCTAGTAGTGATTTTCAAACCACTTACCTGCTAATCTACGGCGGCGTAGCCTCAAACAAGCGGGCGTAAGGGCGCCTAATTCAAATGACTTGGAGGGGGGGCGTGTTGTATGGAAATGAGGCTTGACCTCATGTTTTTTGACATTTTTTGACACTGCGCATGCGCCGGGCGACTACATTTCCCAGTGCGCATTGTGGCTAAGTACGCCGTACGGGCCTAATGATTTCAACGTGGACGTAAACGACGTAACTCCCGATTCGCGGACGACTTGCGCAAACAACGTAAAAAATTCGAACCTCGTGGCGGGAACGGCGGCCATACTTTAACATTACTAGGCCACTAGAGCATAGCTCTAACTTTAGGCGGCCTATCCCTTACGGAAACGACGTAATTCAACGGCGTAGGCCTGGCGTACGTTCGTGAATCGGCGTATCCCCTAATTTACATAATCTACGCCGGCCGCAATGGAAGCGCCATCTAGCAGCCATCAGAAACATTGCAAGCTAAGATAGAACGGCGCAAGCCGGCCTATCTTAGCTTTGTTTAAGTGTATCTCTGTTTGAGCATACGCTTAAACAAACGCTGGAGTAGATTCAGAGTTAGGTCGGTTTATCTACTGATAAGCCGGCCTAACTCTTTGTGAATCTACCTAACAGTTCCCAGAAGTCAGCGCGCCCCATTCCCCAGAAGACAACACGGGGAAGACGAGACCAAGGAGCACCTCGGACAAGGAAGGGGCAGATTAGGAAGATCTGCCTAGTAACAACCATTTCTGGTAAGTATAAAAAGAAAAAAAAAATCCAAATTGTTTTGAGCCTTTTTGGCTATTTTTTTTTTTTTTTTAGAGTGGACCTCCACTTTATTGACATGAAATGCCCACGATGTTCCTCCTAGTAGCCAGAACCGTGTGACTTTTAGTTTAGCGTTTAGGCCACACGGAGGAGCTCAGGAGCTTCAATTTTTTTATGGGAAGAAAAAATAATTTTTTAAACAAAATAATATGATTTAATATATTTGACATGTGCCTTGTGAACTCCTAGCATGTGTAAATTATACCTATATAGTTCTGTATCATTATTGAAAGAACTGATTACATGTACATGCAACAGCCATCTAATATCATACAGCTAGCATTATACTATCTTGGTAATTATATCCTATTTAGTAATTCTTTGAGGATATTTGCAGCTTATCAGTTAAAAAACAGTAAAATAAGTATTCCCATATAACCAATACCCCAGCACTACCAGCTGACCTATCTATACCTATCTATCTATAGCTATCTATCTATCTATAGCCATCTATCTATCTATAGCCATCTATCTATCTATAGCTATCTATCTATCTATAGCTATCTATCTATCTATAGCTATCTATCTATCTATAGCTATCTATCTATCTATAGCCATCTATCTATCTATAGCTATCTATCTATCTATAGCTATCTATCTATCTATAGCTATCTATCTATCTATAGCTATCTATCTATCTATAGCTATCTATCAATCTATAGCTATCTATCTATCTATAGCTATCTATCTATCTATAGCTATCTATCTATCTATAGCTATCTATCTATCTATAGCTATCTATCAATCTATAGCTATCTATCTATCTATAGCTATCTATCTATCTATACCTATCTATCTATAGCTATCTATCTATCTATACCTATCTATCTATCTATCTATCTATCTATCTATCTATCTATCTATCTATCTATCTATCTATCTATCTATCTATCTATCTATCTATCTTACATAGTTGGTAAGGTTGAAAAAAAGACACAAGTCCATCAAGTCCAACCTATGTGTGTGATTATATGTCAGTATTACATTGTAAATCCCTGTATGTTGTGGACGTTTAGGAGCCTATCCAATAATTTTTTGAAATTATCTATGCTCCCTGCTGAAACCACCGCCTGTGGAAGAGAATTCCACATCCTTGCTTCTCTTACAGTAAAGAACCCTCTACGCAGTTTAAGGTTAAACCGCTTTTCTTCTAATCTTACTGAACAGCCACAAGTCTTTTTAAATGCCCTATCGCGGAAAAGTTTTATCCCTTATGGTCCCTATTTATCTCTATTGCGAGGTCACCAATACGGTATTTGTACATTGAAATCATATCTCTCAAAAGTCTCTTCTCCAGAGAGAGTAAGTTCAGTGCTCATATGCTTTCCTCATAACTAATGTCCTCCAGGCCCTTTATTAGCTTTGTTGCCCTTCTCTGGACTCTCTTCAGTTCCAGTACATCCTTCCTGAGGACTGGTGCCCAGAACTGGACAGCATACTACAGGTGCGGCTGGACCAGAGTCTTGTAGAGCGGGAGAATTATCGGTTTATCTCTGGAGTTGATTCCCTTTTTAATGCTGCCAATATTCTATTGGCTTTGCTTGCATCAGCTTGGCATTGCATGCCATTGCTGAGCCTATCATCTACTAGGACCCCCAGGTCCTTTTCCATCCTAGATTCCCCCAGAGGTTCTTGTAACGGAATGGCCCGTGACACCCAGAGACCTTGAAGGATGTGGGGTACTCCTGTGCCAGCGTCACTAATGATTTGGGCATAGGGTGACTGATAAATGATAATTCATGTTTTACAGGATATCTTGGAATATTACAGTTTGGTTAATGCTGACCCCCAACCAGTTAATAAGAGTGTCTACTTCAATGTTTAACCAAGGCTGTTGAGATGCTAACTAAGTCTGCTACTGTAGTGATGAAAGCTGTGATTGCATTCTGTTGTGCTAATTAGGTCTGCTCCTAAGACATTCCATTGTGTGATGCTAATGACACTGTTTGTTTGAAAAGTCTATTGATGATACTATGTGATGGGAATAGCAGGTGAGAGTAATAACGTCTGACTTCTCAGGTTTAGTAATTAGGTCATGTTAATTATGTCAGACCGGTGCCGAAAAGTTTGTGGAATGTGATTGAAGCCCCATTGTGTGAGGTGTGGGTGGAGTGTGTATTTGTTCCTTTGATTACTGTAACATGCCTGTAACTGCATAAAAAGCTGAGAGTGTACCATTAAAGGTTCATTCATACATTTTGAAACCAGAGAACAGAGCGTATGTCTCGTTTATTCTGGGAAATGGGATGGATCGTGTCTGATGTCTTTTGGAAGGTTGGAGTGTCAGATGAGCTGTCTAGGTTGATGGAATGGAAATCGTAAACGCTGGCGACCGTTACAATTCTCCCCCCAGTGAGTAGATTGCATTCATATTTTTGCCAACCAAATGCATCATTTTTAATTTTTCTACATTAAACCTCATTTGCCATGTAGTTGCCCACCCCATTCATTTGTTCAGATCTTCTTGCAAGGTTTCCACATCCTGCGGAGAAGTTATTGCCCTGCTTAGCTTAGTATCATCCACAAATACAGAGATTAAGCTGTTTATCCCATTCTCCAGGTCGTCTATGAACAAATGAAATAGGATTGGTTCCAGGACAGAACCCTGGGGGACCCCACTACCCACCCCTGACCATTCCGAGTACTCCCCATTTATCACCACCCTCTGAACTCGCCCCTGTAGCCAGTTTTCAATCTCTCTATCTTCCTTTTCTAATCTAAAGCTGGCCATACGCCATACAATTATCTTATTCAATTTTCTTTATATTTACCTTCAACTATGTAGTGCAAGGGCCTGCCTGATTTCATACAAATTGAAAGTGTTTAGGTTTGACTTAATTTTATATATTTATGGTAAATCCAGGGCTTTTTTTACTCAAACAATAGGTGCTGAAACGCAACCATGACCCCCCAAACCCCTCCCCCACACACACCCTCCAAATCACATCAAATAGTGGGTGTGGTCAGATTTCACAAACAGTAGAAGGGTTTTAAAGAGGCATTAAATACCAGGATTGCATTACATACAGAGTGCAGAGCTGTCACTTGTAAACACAGAAACCAGGCTTCTGTGTTTACAAGTGATTGTGGTGAGCAGGCACCAAAGGGTCTGAGCCAGAGGTGGTGGAACTGAGAACCCCCTGAAAAAAAGCCCTGTGTAAATCTAAAGGAAAATTATACAAGAAATTTGTATAATGTATGGCCAGCCTAAAGCCTCATACACACGATCGGACTTCGATCAGACAAATCCGTGGATTTTTTTTCCGAAGGGCATTGGCCGTGAACTTGTTCTGCATACAGACGGCAGAACTTTTGCGAAACGACGTGTTTTTTTTTTTTTTAGCTCTTTAGCGCCACCCTTTGGGCAACTTCTGCTAATGTTGTGCTATGGTTAGCCTTGTCTTCGGAGCATGCGTGTTTGTACTTTGGATTTTAGTCCGACCGATTTGTGTACACACGATCAAATAATCCTACGGAACACATTTGTTGGCGGACAATTTGAGAGCATGACCATCCAACATTTGTTGTCGGATATTCCGACAATAATTGTCCGATGGAGCATACAGACGCTCGGATTATCCGCCAAACGCGTCCATCGGACAATTGTCGGAATATCTGATCGTGTGTACGGGCCTTTAGTGTTTCCCATACCTTCTGGTTTTAAATTGAAGAGCTGCATGCAATGTTATCCTTTTTGCAGCATTTGGTACACACCAATAAGAGGTCTACAGGGAGTCTGAACCTATGATAGGCCCTTCATTTCTAGAGGCTTAGGAAAACTTCTTAATTAGCTTGGTTGTAAATCCAGAGTATCCTTACTCTGTGGACCAATTTACTTAGTCTGTTACACTGAACTGGTAAATAGATTTAGGGAATCGGTACAGGGCAGCAGTACAGGAGCTGTCTTTGCTGTAAAGTTTTTTAAGACGCAAGCTATGGCTCTACAAGCTTCCTTCTTGATTTACTACTAAAACATTTTTTTTAACAAATATGGAGCCTCAGAAGCCACAACTAGCAAGCATGTTGGTTTCAGAGCAGTTGCTTAACCACTTGCCGACCGCGCCACGTACTTATACGTCGGCAGAATGGCATGTCTGCGCAAAGCAACGTATATATACGTTGCTTTGAATTTCGTGCCGTGCGAGCACGCGCCCCTGCCGCGAGCTCCGTGACCGTGCGACCCGTGGACTCGTTGTCCGCCAGTGTCCTGCGATCGTGTCACAGAGCTGCAGAACAGGGGGAATTCCTGTGTAAACAAAGCATCTCCCTGTTCTGTCTATTGACAGGACACCGATCGTTTGCTCCTGGTCATCGGGAGCAGTAATCAAGGTCGTGTCACATGTAGCCCAGCCCCCACACAGTTAGAATCACTCCCTAGGACACACTTAACCCCTTCCTCGCCACCTAGTGGTTAACCCCTTCCCTGTCAGTGTCATTAAAGGGGTTGTAAAGACAAAAATATTTTCCTCTTAAATTAAAGTCTGACAGTAGCTGATAAAGTAAAAAGTAATGTTTTGCATTATAACTAGTTTGATACCTGTTGAAATCAAGCTGTTTTATTCACCTCCAGCACTCCTGAATCGTTATTCTCACTGACTTCCTGGTTTGCGGTGCGCATTCATTCTTGCTACATCACGGCCTAATGGGAACTACAGTTCCCATTAGGCTTAGCCTCCATGCCTGTGAGGGATAAGAGAGCATCTTCACGCAGGGCTGTAGTCATAGGGAGGGGGTGAGCACATTCTGCTTTCCACCATGCAAAACAGCTCAGATGCTGGGGGAAAGCAAGAAGAGGAGAGACAGGAAATGGCATTTTCAAACCTGGATTACTGTATTTTGGAGGTCAAAAGGAAAAACGAGGTAAGTGATATTTAAATGCTCTAGCTTACAGCAATCAATTGATCTAATAAAAAACTAACCTTTAGTGTTCCTTTAAGGCCCCTTTCAGACGGACGGCGGGTTTTGACGCAATTAAAAGCATGTACATTTTCAGTGAAATTCAAGGCTCTGGGCACTGCGATTAGCTGCATTTGTACATTGCGATTACGTGCGGTTACATGCGGCCGCGTTTTGCTGTGGTAGTCATTTCCATAGCAACCATTTTTATTTTTTTTGATTATGATGTGCTTCCTGTTCTTTTTTTTTCTCACGCTGCTATCCGCAGTTGACACAAAATACTGTGATTAGTGCATATAGCTGCGCTAAATCGCACCTGGACGCATTCAATTCTATTTTTTCTATTCACACCAAACCGCATGCAACGAAATCGCAGCTAAACGTTGTGTGTGAATGGGACCATAGGAAAAGCATTGTGTGCTTTTAGCTGCGGTAGAAAACTAGAAAATCCGCAGCTAAAAGCACCATTCTATCCGTCCGTGTGAAAGGCCCCTTACACAGTAATCAGTGCATTTTTATAGCACTGATCACTGTATAAATGTGAATAGTCCCAAAATAGAGTCAAAAGTGTCCGATTTGTCCGCCATAATGTCGCAGTCACGATAAAAATCGCAGATCGCTGCCATTACTAGTAAAAAAAAAAAAAAAATATTAATGAAAATGCCATAAAACAGTCCCCTATTTTGTAGACGCTATTACTTTTGTGCAAACCAATCAAAATTTTTTGTTTTAACAAAAATATGTAGAAGAATATGTATTGGCCTAAAATGAGGAATTTTTTTATATATATATTTTTGGGGATATTTATTATAGCAAAAAAGTAAAAAATATTGTTTTTTTTTTTCAAAATCGTCACTCTATTTTTGTTTATAGTGCAAAAAATAAAAACCGCAGAGGTGATCAAATACCACCAAAAGAAAGCTCTATTTGTCGGAAAAAAAGGACGTCGATTTTGTTTGGGAACCACGTCCCACGACCACGCAATTGTCAGTTAAAGCGGGAGTTCACCCGAAAAACTATTTTTAACATTAGATTGAGGCTCGTTTTGTGAAGGGGAATCGGGTGTTTTTTTTTTTAAATCGAAGCAGTACTTACCGTTTTAGAGATAGATCTTCCCCACCGCTTCCGGGTATGGTCTTCTGGACTGGGCGTTCCTATTTGATTGACAGGCTTCCGACAGGCTTTCGACGGTCGCATACATCGCGTCACGAGTAGCCGAAAGAAGCCGAACGTCGGTGCGGCTCTATACGGCGCCTGCGCACCGACGTTCGGCTACTTTTGGAAAATAGGAACGCCCAGTCCCGCAGCCCATACCCGGAAGCGGCGGGGAAGATCTCTCTCTAAAACGGTAAGTACTGCTTCGATTTAAAAAAAACCACCCGATTCCCCTTCACAAAATGAGCCTCAATCTAATGTTAAAAATTGAGTTTTTGGGTGAACCTCCACTTTAAAGCGACGCAGTGTCGAATCGCAAAAAGCGTCCCGGTCATTTGGCAGCCAAATCCTCCGGGGCTGAAGTGGTTAATGCATAGAAGCAAGGATGAGGATGACAGCTTGCACGATCAAAAACACTTTGGCAGCTATCATATATCTATCGTGACAGTCCCCCTTTTAAAAGAATAAATGCAAAATGGTGCTGCGCAGGTCGCACATAGCTAGTTGTTTCTTCTATACGGGTTGCAGTAAAGGGTTCCTGTAGATAGAAGAATGAGCCAGGCTTTTACAGGCACCTGGATACTAGTGTGTCATCTCCACATACACTATATTATTATTATACAGGATTTATATAGCGCCAACAATTTGCGTAGCGCTTTACAACATGAGGGCAGACAGCACACTTACAATACAAATCAATACAGTACATAGGACTATATGCAAATGTATAGGACTGAGATTTCTATTTTTATTCTGACTTTGAATGGAGGACCTAAATTGAGCTGGTAAAATGATCTTAGTTGTATATAAAAAAAGCTGTGTTAGGTACATCCGTCCTGCTCTTCTTTTTAGCATTTAAAGCCAATGCTGACAGGTATAGTTGCTCAGCCCTGCTTCCCACATACGCTGGATGGGCTGGTCTACTGCAGCCATATGATGGCCTTTTTTTTTTCTGGAGTGCAAATGCTCTATATGAGAAAGCAAATGGGATTTATAAAAAAAAAAGAAAAAAAAAAAGGCAAATGTAATAACAGTGGCTTCAGCCTGGCTGGGTGCTAGCTTCCATTTTCTAACCTGTGCTGCTGGGGACATCAAACACATTCTGTTGGTTGGCTGCACTTTTGTGATTGATGTATATTTCCAGCACAGATGATAAAAATTCAATTTTTTGCAAAGATTTAACAAAGATACAGTGATTTTTTTTTTTTTTTTTTTTTACCATAGGGGACTAAATAATCAAAATTTGTATTCTGCCTCGTGTAATTATAAGGTGATTGGTTTTCAATCGCTGTCTTTTTGGATATTCCATGTACACTAAATCATTTTTATTGAAAATATCCATGAGCAATAAAGGCTTACAGGTTGGGGAAAAAAGAATTGACCATTTGGGTCACCAATGGTCATATCTTCACCTAGACCCTTGCAGATGCCATTTGGTACATCAAAATATCCTCACATCTGCTGAATCTTATTGAGAAAAAAAAACTTGCTATAGCCAGCCTTAAGCAGCTTTTTGCTTTCCCCCTAAAGCAACCAATCGGCTTCTACCTTTCATTTTTCTACCCTGAACTGGAAGATGATACGGACGCTGTGACTGGTTGCTGTGGGCAACACAAGCTGTCGGAGTCAATAGTTCCCTCTTTGACGAATAAGACCCCCATAACAACATCTATCACTCAGCTGTAGAGTCAAGGCCTGCATCACGTGGTATTAAGTGGTTCTCTTTCACATCTTTGCTACTGCAACCCGATCATAAAATCAATGCAGATCCTATAGACTGCTGACACATCACCTCCAACCTGCTCCTTACTCTCGGTCTGTGACACCAATTTAAGACATATCATTTTTTTTTTATTTAAATAAGCCAAATAATGGTGTGTTCAAGAGTAGGAACCCATAGTCGACAAAGATCTGGCTCCAGGGAACTGAAATCTGACGGGATGACGTGCCCTACTGTAGAAGGCAGAGCTGTTTCTTGCACCCCTATAGACTGCAAGCTCCTCAGGCCACAGCTTGATACCGCATAGAGATGAGCCTGCTACGTTTCATTCACGTTAAATCCCTGTCATGGCAGGAGAGGCGGCAGCGCATAGAGCCCCCCCAGGCACTGTACACACAGCCCTGAGAGAGTGTCTGCAGCAGACCTCCCCTCTGCTGCCTTATATACAGCCGCCCCTAGGAAAACAGCTAAAGGGACAATATCACCATCCGAAAAAATATCACAGACAAAAATGACGCCTCGATGGGGGAACTTTAACCTCACACACTTAAACTGGGAGTGTATTGGATTTATCAAATATAAGCCACAGGGGATAAGCCGTGGATATACACAAGTACATAAAGATGATATTGATATATATATATATATATATATATATATATATATATATATATATATATATATATATATGTATTAGTAAGCGAGAAAATACAGTACCATCATTTTCTATGAGACAGGTATGCATGCAGTTATGTGTGACACAAGCAGTGCACTGCATACACCAATGATAATATAGTGTATATAGGAGTATATAGCAAAGTGCATGTATGGGAGGAAAATTGCAGCACCTATATATTTATATACTCAGAGGATACCATAACACACTCATATAGATACATTAAACCCTCTTGCATTCCCATTATTCATCAGACGTGGGGGCCATTGGAACAGAATAGCTGAATGCAGCACTACTGGCCATATTTATTAATGGAGCCATGCACTGCAGTGCTATATATAGAGCCATACATGTTTTATATAGGAGCTCTCCCAAAACACATACACAGGCGGGCTACACAACCAGAACGGTCTGCTCCAGCTGACCATTCCACTGCTGCATTCCTGTGTGAGATATATATATATATATATACACAAAACCTTCTGTTCTGTATATCTGTCTGTATACACAGGGCTCCAACCCTGCTGTACTGTACAAGACCTGCCAGAGCGCCTCTGCACAGCACATATACAGGTAACCTGTGTACACAGAACACTTATACCAGAGCAGATAGATATATTGATTGATAGATTGATAGATATATATATAGATAGATAGATAGATATTTCTATATGTGTATATATATATATATATATAGATAGAGAGAGAGAGAGAGAGAGAGAGAGAGAGTCAGAAAACCAAATAAACAGGGAGGTAGATAGATAGATAAACAGATAGATGGAAAAAGAGGAACAGACAGAAAAAAAATAAAATAAAAGCGAGCGCATATAACAACTATATCCATAGCTAACTATCTATTTATCTATCTATATATAATGAGTCAAAAATAAGAGTGGATAGATAGATAGATAGATAGATAGATAGATAGATAGATAGATAGATAGAAAGAAAGAGAGAGTGTATATATCGACTATATCCATAGCTAACTATCTATTTATCTATCTACCGTATATATAATGAGTCAAAAATAATAGTAAACAAATATTTTATATATAAATATATATTTATATATATATATATATATATATATATATATATATATATATGTCAGAAAACCAAAAAAAACTGATAGATGGAAAAAGAGGAACAGACAGAAAAAAAAAAAGAGCATATATATATATAAACTATATCAATAGCTAACTATCTATTTATCTATATATAATGAGTCAAAAATAAGAGTAAATTATATATATATATATATATATATATATATATATATATATATATATATATAAATAAAATTAGTCAGAAAACCAAATAACCAGATAGATAGATGGAAAAATAGGAACAGACAGAAAAAAAATAAGAAAAAAGAGAGTGTATATATCAACTATATCCATAGCGAACTATCTATCTATCTATGTATATATATATATATATAATGAGTCAAAAATAAGAGTATATATATATATAATGAGTCAGAAAACCAAGTAAACAGATAGATAAATAAATAGATAGATGGAAAAAGAGGAACAGACAGAAAAAAAGAAAAGAAAAAAAGAGCGTATATATATATAGACTATATCCATAGCTAACTATCTATTTATATATCTATATATATCTATATATTATGAGTCAAAAATAAGAGTAAATATATATATATATATATATATATATATATATATATATATATATATATATATATATATATATATATATATATATATATATATATATAATATGAGTCAGAAACCCAAATAGGTAGGTAGATAGCCTTATACAGTTTATTACTCTGCCACGTCTTGATGTACCTAAATACACACACAAATCCAAATGTACAATATACTCCAGTATGTGTGCAATATAAGGAAATCCTCATTTACTGCTGCCTAAGGCGAGCACTTCTGTACAATACAGAGCTGGTCAACTGAGGTATGCGTAATAACACACACACACAGACATATATATATTTATATAAAGTAAAGAGGATCTGCAAAGCACAGTAACCCACAGCAGCCAATCAGAACCCCATTCAGTAGTTTAGTGAAGTCGGGGCCTTCGAATGGTTGCTATGAGTTATTGTACTTATACCCATGCCACACAGAGTTCCTGCATTGAATGAACCCATTGCTATCATGTGTCACTTCCTAGTCCCATTGGGCGCTTGCGCCATTCTAACACAACCACCCCCCACCCCAACCCCACAGTTCCCCCAAGCGGTAGAAAGGATATGGCCATTCGGTGATTTTTTTGGCGTATTTCCTCACCATGTTGTCTTCGCTGAAGAGGAAAAGGGAACGGTTGACCGTCAAGCAGTTCTGCCGCACCGGGATGGGGTTGTACAGCGCCATGGTTCGGGCCCTCTGTGCCATTGACTGTTTGTAGATCCGCTGGGCCCCCGGGGGCCCACCTTGTCGACTTCCACGGTTAGCGCCTCCACCCCCGCCGCGGGCCGGCACCTCGTCCCCGAAGCGAGCCCCCATGTTGACGGGGACAGAGTCCGCGGACTACCGGAATTCGAGGAGCGAGGAAAAGATGTAGGAAAAGCAGAGGAACAGATGATGCAAAGCATCACATCTCATCCAGACAGGCAGCGTTCCAGATCAGGCAGCCCTGACTCCTCAAGTATCTCCTCAGACAGGTACTCATAAAAAAAAAAAGAAGAAGAAAAAAAAAAAAGACAGACAGCTAAATAGACTGAGAGGGGCTTGACTCAAGAGTTGTACATCGAGCAGAGAAAACGTACACCCCTTAACATGTCCAAAGATCTGTGTCTATATACATACAGAGATTTATACAGGCTCTTCATGCAAGCAAGTCCAAAATCGCAGGCAAAAAAAAAAAAAATAGAGATATGTGTATAAAAATTACAGGTGAAAAATGAAGAAATCAGTTTTTGTTTTTCCCCCCCCCCCTCGTCTCTAAAAATTCAAAATAAAAAATAAAATAAAAAAAAAAGGTATGAGGGGGCTCTTGCGGTGCGGACCCTCTCCCTCTCTGCACGCTCTGTCGTTTCCAGAGCTACCGTTTGCGAAGCTGCATCTTTCAAGATCCTGCAATCCGTCCGGGGTGGTGGGAGGAGGAGAGGGTGGGTGAGAGAGGAAGAAGAGGTGGGGGGGGGGGGGAACTACAAGCGAGAGGAGGGAAGATCAGGCAGGATTTTCAGAGTATGGGGGAGTCTTGGAGAACCTCACGATTTTCGCCGCGATGACATATGGAGACTGGAAAAAAAAAAAAGAAGGATTCACGTCGGGCACTTGACTGGCAAAGCCATGAAATGAGGGCGCGTTGGTGAGATGCTGCTGGGCTTAGTAGGGGCAATGGCTTCTAGGTACCACCTCACTGTACCCATGCCTTAAAAAAAAAAAAAAAAAAAAAAGATGGGTTCCAGTTGGTGTCCAGTCTGGGATGGTAGCAGCTTTAAGTATCAATCCTTTACAGCAGCAGAGAGGAAGAGAGAGCAATAAAGGAGGGGGAGAGGAGAGAGGAGAGAGACGGAGGAAGAAGGTGGGGAGAGAGATGCTGCAGTCCTCTTCTCCACTCCCCCCACCACCACCACCACTCCTCCACTTCTTTGCGATGCTAAAAGGTCTGCTGCTGCCTAGAATGGATCTCCTGAACACTTAGGTGCAAAAGACAGCTGATGCAAATAATAAAATGAAGAACTAGACAGCCCCGGATAATAATAATAAAAGGCTTGGTGGGGGGGCAGAGACAGATAGACAGCTCTCTAAGCTTTGTAGGGGAAAGGTGCAGGTGTAATATGCAGTAAGCTGGCCAATTTTCTCCTAGCCTGAACTACACATGATAGCCCCAGGCCAATCACTGCAGCAGCTGGCCTGCCAAACCCACAGGAGTTTCTATGGATGGAGGGAAGGAGGAGGATGGGGGGGCGGGGGGAGGGAGAGCGGAGGATGAGGAAGGAAGACCGAATAGGGGGGGGAAGGGTTCAAAAGAAGGCAAAGGGGTACAAGGTGGAGAAGGGTGCAGGTAGAGCGGAGAAGGTAGGGTAAGGGTAGAGAAAGGGTAGGGAGGGCTGCAAGTGAGAGAAGTTCAGGTCAGCTGTAGAGGGCGCTGTTGAGTAAGAGGGATGTAGAGTGCCAGCTGTAGATGCAGCGATGTGTCACCCAGTCTGGGCAGCAGAGTCAGGAGCTGTCCAAAGTGCTGAACCGCCTCTCCAAGCTCACAGCACATACAAGGCGACAGGGTGCTCCGCTTTAACCATTGCAGCACATACAAGGCGACGGTGTGCTCCGCTTTAACCATTGCAGCACATACAAGGCGACGGTGTGCTCCGCTTTAACCATTGCAGCACATACAAGGCGACAGTGTGCTCCGCTTTAACCATTGCAGCACATACAAGGCGACGGTGTGCTCCGCTTTAACCATTGCAGCACATACAAGGCGACGGTGTGCTCCGCTTTAACCATTGCAGCACATACAAGGCGACAGTGTGCTCCGCTTTAACCATTGCAGCACATACAAGGTGACGGTGTGCTCCGCTTTAACCATTGCAGCACATACAAGGCGACAGTGTGCTCCGCTTTAACCATTGCAGCACATACAAGCGACAGTGTGCTCTGCTTTAACCATTGCAGCACATACAAGGCAACAGTGTGCTCAGTTTTAACCATTGCAGCACATACAAGGCAACAGTGTGCTCAGTTTTAACCATTGTAGCACATACAAGGCGACAGTGTGCTCCGCTTTAACCATTGCAGCACATACAAGGCAACAGTGTGCTTACCATTAACCATTGCAGCACATACAAGGCAACAGTGTGCTCCGCTTTAACCATTGCAGCACATACAAGGCGACAGTGTGCTCCGCTTTAACCATTGCAGCACATACAAGGCGACAGTGTGCTCAGCTTCCATTGCAGCACATACAAGGCGACAGTGTGCTCCGCTTTAACCATTGCAGCACATACAAGGCGACAGTGTGCTCCGCTTTAACCATTGCAGCACATACAAGGCGACAGGGTGCTCAGCTTTAACCATTGCAGCACATACAAGGCGACAGGGTGCTCCGCTTTAACCATTGCAGCACATACAAGGCGACAGGGTGCTCAGCTTTAACCATTGCAGCACATACAAGGCGACAGTGTGATCCGCTTTAACCATTGCAGCACATACAAGGCGACAGTGTGCTCCGCTTTAATCATTGCAGCACATACCAGGCGACAGTGTGCTCAGCTTTAACCATTGCAGCACATACAAGATGACAGTGTGCTTATCAACAATCATTTTCTACCCTTATGCCATGGCTAAGAAGGTTCCTGCACCCTACAGATCCTTATTATTTTTTAATAGTAATAACATTTTACTAGGAGGGTGCCTTGCCTGCAGCAGCATTGAGTAGCACTGAGGATCTCTTCCTTATAGCTGCAGTGTCCCTGTCTCCATCCTTCCTCTGTAATATCACTGATCTGCAGTGCTGTGTTACATTGCAATACCATTCCCCATAGGGTGTCATAGGGAGTCTATTTCACTGACTGTGGCTGTCACTAATCTCCGTGTTTCAGCACTGTTGTATGACTGCAGAACTGCTACTTAGAGCCTAGAGGATCTGTGCACCCCCTTCCCCCCACCTACAATGTTCGGGCACTGCTACAGCACACAGCACACTGCTGCACTAATACTACTACACCATCTGCCTGTATTGTGATGGGTTATTATGTGTTGTCTCTACATTCATTATGACATCATCTTCGGTATGGGGAACATGATGCAAGGCAACCTTTCTTAATCAGGGTTCCTCCAGAGCAGCCATTCGAAACCAGGGTTTGTTCAGAGCAGCCATTCGCAACCAGGGTTTGTTCAGAGCAGCCATTCTGAACCTTGGTTCCCCCAGAGTAGCCGTTGTCAACTGGTGGTTACTTCAGATCAGCCATTCAAAACCAGGGTTCCTCCAGAGCAGCCATTCTCAAGCAGGGTTCCTCCAGGGCAGTCATTCTCAAGCAGGGTTCCTCGAAAGCAGTCATTGTCAACTGGGGGTTTCTTCAGAGCACCCATTCCGAACCAGGGTTCCTCCAGAGCAGACATTCTCAACCAGGGTTCCTCCATATCAGACACTCTCAACCACGGTTCCCCCAGAGCAGGCATTCTCAACCAGGGTTTCACCAGAGCAGCCATTCCTAACCAGGATAACTCCAAGGCAGGCATTCTTAACCAGGGTTACTCCAGAGCAGGCATTGTCAACCAGGGTTCCACCAGATCAGCAATTACTAACCATGGTTCTCCCATGAAAGAAATTCTCAACAAGGGTTCCTCCAGGGCAGCCATTGTCAAGCAGGGTTCCTCCAGAGAAGCCATTCTCAAGCAGAGTTCCTCAAAAGCAGCCATTGTCAACTTGGGGTTTCTTCAGAGCAGCCATTCCCAACCAGGGTTCCTCTAACGCAGCCATTCTCAACCAAGACTCATCCAGAGCAGACATTCTCATCCAGGGTTCCTCCATAGCAGACATTCTCAACCAGGGTTCCCCAAAAGCAGCCAGTTCCACCAGGGCAGCCATTCCTAACCAGGGTTCCTCCAGGGCAGGCATTCTTAACCAGGGTTACTCCAAAGCAGGCATTGTCAACCAGGTTCCACCAGAGCAGCCATTCCTAACCATGGTTCTACCAGGGTAGGCATTCTCAACTAGGGTTTCTCCAGGGCAGGCATTCTCAACCATAGTTTATTTAGAGCAGCCATTCTCAAGCAGGGTTCTCCAAAGCAGCCATTCTCAACTGGGGGTTTCTTCAGAGCAGCCATTCAAAACCAGGATTCCCTCAGAGCAGACATTCTCAACCAGGGCTCCTCCAGAGCAGGCATTCTCAACCAGGGCTCCTCCAGAGCAGGCATTCTCAACCAGGGCTCCTCCAGAGCAGGCATTCTCAACCAGGGTTCCACTGGAGCAGCCATTCCTAACCAGGGTTCCTCCAGGGCAAGCATTCTCAACCAGGGTTCCTACAGAGCAGCTATTCGCAACCAGGGTTCCTTTAGAGCAGCCATTCTGAACCATGGTTCCTCCAGAGTAGCCATTCTCAACCACAATTCCACCAGAATAGCCATTCTCAACCAGGGCTGCCTACATCAGAGCAGCCATTCTCAACCAGAGGTCCTCCAGAGCAGTCATTTGTGACCAGGGTTTCTTCAGAGCAACCATTCTGAACCATGGTTCCTCCAGAGTAGCCATTCTCAACTACAATTCAATCAGAGTTACCATTCTCAACTATGGTTCCTCCAGGGCAGTCATTCTCAACTAGAGTTGCTTCAGAGCAGCCATTCTTAACTGGGGGTTTCTTCAGAGCAGCTATTCCTTACCATGGTTCTCCCAGGGTAGGCATTTTCAACCAGGGTTCCTCCAGTACAGGCCGTCTCAACCACAGTTCCTTAAGAGCAGCCATTCTCAAGCAGGGTTCCTCCAAAGCAGCCATTTTCAATTGGGGGTTTCTTCAGAGCAGCCATTAAAAACCAAGATTCATCCCAAGCAGACATTCTCAGCCAGAGTTCCTCCAGAGCAGCCATTACCAACCAGGGTTCCTTCAGAGCAGCCATTCTCAACCATAATTCCTTCAGAGCAGCAATTTGCGACCAGGGTCCCCTTAGAGCAGCCATTCTTAACCATGGTTCCTTCAGAGCAGCCATTTATGACCATAGTTCTTTTAAAGAAGCCATTCTGAACCATGGTTGCTCCAGAGTAGCCATTCTCAGTCATGGTTTGTCCAGGGCAGGCATTCTCAACCAGGGTTCCTTTAGAGCAGCTATTCACAACCATGGTTCCTTTAGAGCAGCCATTCTGAACCACAGTTCCTCCAGAGTAGCCACTCTCAACCACGGTTCCTCCAGAGCAGCCATTCTCAACCAGAGGTCCTCCATAGCAGTCATTTGTGACCAGGGTTTCTTCCGAGAAACCATTCTGAACCATGGTTCCTCCAGAATAGCCATTCTCAACTACGGTTCATCCAGAGCGGCCATTCTCAACTATGGTTCCTCCAGAGCAGCCATTCTCAACCAGAGCTTCTCCTAAGCGACCATTCATGACCAGGGTTCCTCCAGAGTAGCCATTATCAACCACGTTTTCTCCAGAGCAGCCCTTCTCAACCAGGGTTCCTCCAGAGCAGCCTTCTTAACCAGGGTTATTCCAGTTGCTAGAGGTTCCCTGAGCTCTGGCTGATTGACCCCCAATTTGATGGTGCTTGGACAGTTGCAGGACCAACATCATTTGGCAAAGTCAGCAGCATGGCATTAAGTATCTTTTCAGCTGTCTGTAAAGGTGGCATTCTGACCACCACTATAATGGTTTCACTTTTCCTACTGACCACCAATGTAAAGGGCATTTTTGTCACTGACTCCCCATGATCTTATTTAAAGGTCCCCTGAGACCTAAAAATAATTTTAGGGTTTTCTCTGGTGTAAAAAGAATGAGAAAGGCTGCTCCATAAGGTGCTAGAGGTTCCTTGAGCCGTGAGAAATTGTAGATTGAGCTCCTTCCCCCACTAATCATCAATGCAGGGGGAAAGATTTCACCTGACAAGTAAAGGGTGATTTCTACACTGACCATCAATGTAAGGGGCATTTTTGCCACTGACCCCCCCTCCCCCCCCCCCCAAGGCATCCTAGCAACCAACCACCTGCTTGCCACTGCCCTGCCTTCCAGCTTCACATGTGGCTGAGGGCTGTAGTGACTCATTGGACTCTGATGCAACAGAGGAGGGGCGGCTCTAGGGACCCTCATATAAGAAGGAAGGGGTTGATTCTGGGGCCCCTAATGTAAGGAAGGAGGCTCTGGGGACCCAAATGCCAGGTGGAGGGCACTCTGGGGACAATGATGTAAGGTGGGGGGCACTCTGGGAACATTGATGTAAGGTGGGGCAACTGGGGGCATTGATTTAAGGAGGTGGCACTCTGGGGGTACTGATGTAAGTTGGTAAAACTGATGTAAGGCAGAAGCACTGATCTAAGATGGCGACACTCTGGGGACACTAATGTAAGGTAGTGGAACTCTGTGGGACACTGATGTAAGGTAGTGGCACTCTAGGGATACTGATGTAAGATAGTGACACACTGGGGACACTGAGGTAAGGCGGTAGCACTCTGGGGACACTGATCTAAGGTGGCGACACTCTGGGGACACTGATGTAAGATAGTGGCACTCTGGGGACACTGATCTAAGGTGGCGACACTCTGGGGACACTGATGTAAGATAGTGGCACTCTAGGGATACTGATGTAAGATAGTGACACACTGGGGACACTGAGGTAAGGCGGTAGCACTCTGGGGACACTGATCTAAGGTGGCGACACTCTGGGGACACTGATGTAAGATAGTGGCACTCTGGGGACACTGATCTAAGGTGGCGACACTCTGGGGACACTGATGTAAGATAGTGGCACTCTGGGGACACTGATGTAAAGTAGTGGCACTCTGGGGACACTGATGTAAGCGAGTGGCACTCTGGGGACACTGATGTAAGAGAGTAGCACTCTGGGGACACTGATGTAAGATAGTGGCACTCTGGGGACACTGATGTAAGGTAGTGGCACTCTGGGGACACTGATGTAAGGTAGTGGCACTCTGGGGACACTGATGTAAGGTAGTGGCACTCTGGGGACACTGATGTAAGGTAGTGGCACTCTGGGGACACTGATGTAAGGTAGTGGCACTCTGGGGACACTGATGTAAGGTGGTGGCACTCTGGGGACACTGATGTAAGGTGGTGGCACTCTAAGGGCACTAATGTAATGTGGTGGCACTGATGTAAGGTGGGGGCAATCTGGGGACACTAATGTAAGGGAGGATCTATGTAATCAACATTTTTAATTAAAGAAAAAAAAAAGACTTTGTCCTGGGGTTAATTTGTGTCTGTGAGACTCTCAATTTTTGCCCAGTAATTCGTATTTTGTGAGTACAAGAACTGTGGTATATGTATGCATTGTGTACTGCAGAGAGAGAATCTGTTCAATCCCCTTTAAGACCCTCCCAGTGGCTATGCCCATTTTTCGACACAGGGCGCCATGCAGAACTTATTTTTCTGTTCTGTCTGAGAGAGCCCCATGTAGACATATGTGATTCGTTTCATTACAAACTAAAATTCGGACGAAATGTTGGAGGTGTATCTGAATCTCCAAATCTTAATAGGAATGTATTTCAACAAATCCAAAATAAAATATAATAAAAACAATTAATTCATTTGTATTCATTTGGGCATCAGGATGCGATAGTTTAGTCCTTTTGTTAAAGTTTGAAACATCCAAAATAATGTAATGACATAACGAATGATCCGAATTGATTTAGTTCCATTTGTTTTTATTCTGGTGTAGCGTGAATTATAAAAAATGCACTACATATCAAATGGAAACACATTGCAATAAATAGGTAAAGTAAGGTATTAAAGTGAAATAAGATGATTCCTACTTATTTTTCTTGGGTTGAATGGAAGTGGATCCATCAGAATCTCCGAATCTTAACTTAACAAATTAATCCAGAATCTTCCGAAATAACTTCCAAAAATATGAATTGGCTCGAAACAACGAATGTACAAGACAAATCTGAAAATTTGAAAAATTCAGAAAACAAATCATTCTAACGTAACGAATATGTCGAAACAAAATTATTCACTAAACCTTCGATTTAAAAAAACAAAAAATATACTTACTTACTAATATACTTACCTGCTGTGTGCAGTGATTTTGACTGTGAAGAGACTACCAATGTAAGAGACATCCTTCCCACTGACTACCAATGTAAGAGACATCCTCCCCACTGACTACCAATGTAAGAGACATCCTTCCCACTGACTACCAATGTAAGAGACATCCTTCCCACTGACAACCAATGTAAGAGACATCCTTCCCACTGACTACCAATGTAAGAGACATCCTTCCCACTGACTACTAATGTAAGAGACATCCTTCCCACTGACTACCAATGTAAGAGACATCCTTCCCACTGACTACCCTGCCAAGATACCATAAGCTGTGAATGTAGTAATTATTGGTAGGGGTTCTCCGAGACCTCAAAATTATTTCAAGGGTTAATACTTATGCACTACTATAAAACCAATTACCCTTTTTCTCCCAGTGATTTCAATGGTTATTCACATTTTTTTACATTTTTCAACTTCAACCAGGGGTTTCCTAAGACCTAGCAGTTTTCAATTTAAAAAAAAATTGAATAAAAAAGTGAACAAAAATATAAAACTTTTAATCAAATTTCTGCCTCTTACTAAATACCTTGGAATGTCTACTTTCCAAAAAGGGGTAATTTGAGGAGTATCTGTACAGTCCTGGCATTTTAGTACCTCGTGAAATGAGACAAGCAGTCAAGACATCAAGATTGAGCAATTTTCAAATATATATGACCACCAATGTAAGGGGAATTAATCCCACTGACTACCAATGTAAGAGACATCCTTCCCACTGACTACCAATGTAAGAGACATCCTTCCCACTGACTACCAATGTAAGAGACATCCTTCCCACTGACTACCAATGTAAGAGACATCCTTCCCACTGACAACCAATGTAAGAGACATCCTTCCCACTGACTACCAATGTAAGAGACATCCTTCCCACTGACTACCAATGTAAGAGACATCCTTCCCACTGACTACCAATGTAAGAGACATCCTTCCCACTGACAACCAATGTAAGAGACATCCTTCCCACTGACTACCAATGTAAGAGACATCCTTCCCACTGACTACCCTGCCAAGATACCATAAGCTGTGAATGTAGTAATTATTGGCAGGGGTTCTCTGAGACCTCAAAATTATTTCAAGGGTTAATACTTATGCACTACTATAAAACCAATTACCCTTTTTCTCCCAGTGATTTCAATGGTTATTCACATTTTTTTACATTTTTCAACTTCAACCAGGAGTTTCCTAAGACCTGGCAGCTATTTTTCCTGGGTTCCTTCAAGGTAAAAGGATTAAGAAATGCTAGTGTGGGGACAGCACTACAGCACGTGTTACTGCAAACAAGGGTCATGTAATAAAATCAGCAGTTTCAGGAAAGGTGGTAGAGTTGCCACCTGTCCAGGATTCACCCGGACAATCTGGGTTTTGAATCATGTGTCTGGGTTTCAGTCCACCTGATTCAGCAGAGCTGTGGCTTCCCAAGACACCAAGGGAGTCCAGTAAAGAAATCTTTTTCCACCCAGGAGCTGTGGGCGGCTGTCTGGGGGCAGGTTCGGCTTCACTAGCGGGCGGAGTGATGATGTCAGCAGAAGCAATTTTGCCACATGCACTGTTTGCCGCGGTTCACTACGCGCGCTACATTACTACTATCATTGGGCCATTAAAGGATGTCCCAGGTCTTTTATAATACTGTAGTGTATACTACAAGAAAAAAATGGCCCTGCACCGCTAAAATGTTTAGGTTTGGCTTGAAGAAAAGGTGGAAACCCTAAAAGGTGGCTTCCTTCTGGGATGCAGACCAATTTTATGCAGTGTGCAGCGTATGGTCTGAGCACTGGCGGGCTGACCTTCAACCTTTGCAGCAATGCTGGCAGCACTCATGCGTCTATTTCTCAAAGACAGCCTTTGGCTAAAATGCTGAGCATGTGCACTCAACTTCTTTGGTCAACCATGGCAAGGCCTGTTTTGAGTGGAACCTAGGGTTGCCACCTCATCCCTTTAAACCCCGAACACATATGAATTACACAGGTTCTAAGGCAGATAGGGCACCAAGTGAGTTTAATTATCACCTTAATCAGCCACAGAACCTGTGTAATCAATATGTGTTCAGGTTTAAAGGGATGAGGTGGCAACCCTAGTGGAACCTGTCCTGTTAAACCGCTGTATGGTCTTGGCCACCGTGCTGCAGCTCAGTTTCAGGGTCTTGGCAATCTTCTTATAGCCTAGGCCAGGGCCGATCCTGGGAGGGTGCGCCGGGTGCACTGCACCCAGATGTCGTAGAGATGGGGGTGCCAAAGTACTCCCCTCCCTCTTCTTGTGTGTGGGCAGGCGTGCTAGTGTGGGCACACCCGCCCAGGGGCAGACTGACCGCCAGCATCGCGCCCTGCTCAGAAAACACCGCCCTTAGCCCCTACTGAAGGCCCCCCAATATACAATCCCAGCATCAGTGTGTGGCCGAGGCTCCTCCCCCATGGTTGCCTATCAGTGAGACACTGTAGACGGCGGAGTGGTGGGCGAAGGTACCATGGCGCCAAAGAAGGAGGGAATAAAGAGCGTGGGTGGGAAGAAGGAGAAGGCAGCAGAGGAGAGGACCAGAGTGGAGCCCGTCACGAAGGAGAACAAGGAGTTCTACAAACTCCACATCTGGGATCTGGAGGGCTGCCTGGAGAGGTGATGGGGGAGGGGGCTACAGGTCTCAGCATGCCCTGACTGGAATTACAGGAACAATAAATCTCATGTGTGGTAGCATTACAACTCCCAGCATGCCATGCCAGAGTAAAAGGAGCGGGGAGCGGGGTCATGGTGATAGCCAGCATTTCCAGAGGGAGATGTCAGTGACATAGAAATATTTTTCTGAGTGTTCATGTACGTCGCAGTCTCTGTGCTCCCTATGCATTCATCTGCGTGTTCAGTGCATTTTACGGAAACAATTACATGTGTTTTCAGGCATGCTACCAATAAACTCTATTGGAAGAAATGTTTTCATTAAAGTGCATAAAACTACTGCATGATGCCCCCTTGATGCACTTTCATAAAACACGCATACTGCTCTAATGGCAGCGCGCCTACAAACGTGAATAGAAAATGTGACAGGGAAAAGAATGCACCACACTCATGTGATTCCAGCCAAAGTCACGTTTGTGCATTTTAATGAGCATTTGCAGCGCATAAAAATTGCGCACTTTTTTTTTAAACACACATGAAAGCGCTGCAGTGGTATAATCAAAGCTGATTGGGATCCTTCTTTTCTTACCTATGTGTTCATGTGCCCTGGGGCAGGCTGACCAGTCAGGCACTTTGGCAGTGGCCTGAGGGCCCGGCCGCTGAAGAAAGCCCCTCAGCGCCACCTGCTAGAACTCTCAGGGCTGGTCCGGGGTCCAGGGACAAAAAAACTTGCAGCTGTAGGCCCGCGACGACCTTAATTTTTGGGCCTGGATGGGTCCCTGCTCTGCTTTGGAAGGAAAGTGGGGAGGGCAAGCACCGCCGGATCACACGGAGCAGGATCTCCCGCTGTGACACCTGGCGGCTGCTTTATACAAGGTCCCGTCTCCTGGACCGTCTCCTTTGATAGACATCACACTGATCCAATGCCAAAACGTGTGACCTCTATCAAAGGAACAGGTTCAGGAGGCGGGACTTTGCATGACAGCGGCCACCAGGTAATTAATTCAAATCCATACTGTGTCACAGCGGGAGATCCCCACTCTGTGTGATCCAGCGGCTCCCCTCTCTCTAATCCCTATACACTGACAAGGCTGCATTGATGGGCACTGGTGAGGCTGCATTGATGGACACTGCTGAGGCTGTATTTATGAGCACTGGTGAGACTACATTGATGGGCACTAAGGCTGCATTGATGGGCACTGGTGAGTCTGCATTAATGGGAACTGGTAGGCTGCATTTGATGGGCACTGGTAGGCTGCATTTGATGGGCACTGGTAGGCTGCATTTGATGGGCATTGACAGGCTGCAATTGGTGGGCACTGGCAGGCTGCAATTGGTGGGCACTGGCAGGCTGCATTTGATGAGCACTGGCAGGATGCATTTGATGGGCACTGATAAGCTGCATTGAATGGGTACTGGTAGGCTGTAGTAGGTGAGCACTGGTAGGATGTATTGGATGGGCACTGATGAGGCTGCATTTGATGGGCACTGATGAGGCTGAATTTAGTGGGCACTGATGAGGCTGAATTTAGTGGGCACTGATGAGGCTACATTTAATGGGCACTGGTAAGCTGCCTTTGATGGGCACTGGTAGGCTGCAATTGTTGGGCACTGATGAGGCTGCATTTGATGGGAACTGATGACGCTGCATTTGATGGGCACTGGTAGGTTCCATTTGATGCATAGATCTCTTGTATCATTTCCGCAGTCTCTGACCATCTCCCATATTATGTCTGCAGTCTCTGACCATCTCTTATATTATGTCTGCAGTCTCTGACCGTCTCTTATATTATGTCTGCAGTCTCTGACCGTCTCCTGTAGTATGTCTGGAGGCTCTCACTAACAGACTCTCTAACAGAAGCCCTCTCTGTGTCCATTAGAGAGACCCCCCTCCAGGTCCCACTAGAGTACTTACTGTTAAGAGATTATGGGAGGATAAGTGGGGGCGCCAAAAATATTTCTGCTGTAGAGCAACAATTCTTTTTTTCAGATCCTCAGAGAGTTCTTTGCCATGGGGTGCCATGTTGAACTTCCAGTGACCTGTATGAGAGAGTGAGAGTGATAACACCCAATTAAACACACCTGCTCCCCATTCACACCTGAGACCTTGTAACAGTAACAAGTCACATGACATTGGTGAGGGAAAATGGCTATTTGGGCCAAATTAGGACCTTTTTCACTTAGATGGTAAACTTCATGCCCAAGAGGGTTAGGGCAGCGCTGGAAAATAATGGTGTCCACACAAAATATTGACACTTTGGGCCCAATTTGGACATTTTCACTTAGGGGTGTACTCACTTTTGTTGCCAGCGCTTTAGACACTAATGGCTGTGTGTTGAGTTATTTTGAGGGGACAGCAAATTTACACCATTATACAAGCTGTACACTCACTACTTTATATTGTAGCAAAGTGTCATTTCTTCAGTGTTGTCACATGAAAAGATGTAATAAAATATTTACAAAAATGTGAGGGGTGTACTCACTTTTGTAAGATACCGTAACTACTCCAGGAAGCCTTTTCCTTCAAGAAAACCTATATTGATCAAATATGTAAGTTGTCATTGCTGACGGCTCTTCCTGAAAATGTTCGCTGCCTTGCCTGACATGCTGAATCAGTGGTTTCTGTACCTTTGTGAATCACTTGACCAGGAACAGTCATGCAGATAGGAAGCTCTGACGTCATTGTGACTTTCCTGATCTGCATACTTGTTCCAAGTCAGTGACTCAGAAAGTATTGAAGCCAAACAACTGTCCTTTTCAGAGGCAGGCCAGCAAGAGCAGACTCCATGTTTTCCTCAGCACAGGTATCTATGAGGATGGCTTCATACTTTTACCTCACGTTACCACAACGCATGTTCTATGTGTGTTGCAGTCAGGGGCGGACTGACAACTCATGGGGCCCCCAGGCAATTGGAGATTATGGGGCTCCCGGGCAATAGGAGATTATGGGGCCCCCCAGGCAATAGATTATGGGGCCACACAGTATACACACACATACAGTATACACACACACAGACACACAATATACACACACAGTATACACACACAGAAACACAATATACACACACAGAAACACAATGTATACACACACAGTATACACACAGTATACATACACAGAAACACAATATACACACACAGAAACACAATGTATACACACACAGTATACACACAGTATACACACACAGAAACACAATATACACACACAGTATACACAGACACACATCACACGTTATACACACACAGAAACACAATATACTGTACACACACAGAAACACAATATACACACACAGAAACACAATGGGCCAGATTCTCGTAGAATGGCGTAAAACTGGGCGGGCGTAACGCATCTGATTTACGTTACCCCGCCGCAAGTTTTTCGGGCAAGTTCTTTATTCACAAAGCACTTGCGTGTAAAGTTGCGGCGGCGTAACGTAAATTAACGGTAATAGATTCCAGGACCCCAGTGCTGCAGGGCATGAGGCCAACTGCTACCGGAACTCTAATGATAACAGTAAGATAAACATTGGGTTTTTGAGGGTCACATGCATTAATAATTATGTTTGTGTGCGTTGAGGTCAGGGCCAACTTTTAGGCAGGGCAAAAGGGGCAGCTGCCCTGGGCCCTGTCCTTGTTGTGGGGCCCAAAGCAGCTGCCTTATACTGCCTATCCCAGTTTAAATTCCCTTGTCCCTTGAAGTTTTAGTCCTGTGCTGTGTCCTGATATCTCAGTGTGAAGTGCTGCTACTAATGCTGCCCATCTCTGCCCTATTGTTGTGTACAGATGACTCACCTGTAGACCCTGTGTATACATGTAATTAACCGTCATTCATATGTAAATAACGGTTAAATAACAAACAAAAATACTCACAGAAGAAACAAACAAAAATACTCACAGAAGAAACACACACAAAAATCAAAACACACAAGCAGACAGCTACTACAAATTCAAAAACAAACACGCAAAAAACAAACAGAAAATACACTCAGAAAAAAAACAAACAGAAAATACACTTAGGAAAAAAAAACACCAACTACACTCTACTACTCCTCCAAAACTTTTATCTCACACACAACTCACCAACACACACCAACAAACGACAGAGCAGAAGCAACTTGCTCTAGGAAGGGAACACAGGGATATACTTTTGCAAGGGAAGTGTGTTTGACTGGGGCTATTTAGACACAGGGCGATCCTCAAACTAAGTACGCTTGGCCTTTTTTCTATCTCACTGATTGCGCCAAGCAAAGTTCTGCACATGCCCAGTGAGGAGCAGATTCGTGCGCGCATGCGCAGTACGGCCGGCCCTTCATTTGCGTGGGGTCACGGCTCATTACAATGAAGCACGCCCACTTCCTTCCCACTTGCAATAACCCCGCCTTACGTCTCGGAATTTAAGTTACACTTGCGCAATTTTGGACGCAAATGCGCTGTGGATACGGCACTTACGACACAAAATTAGGGCGCCGTAACTTAAATGACATAAGTTTTGAGTAACTTAATTTGCGCCGCTGTTTGTGGATCTGGCCCACAGATCCCATTTCTCAGGCTGTCACAAAGCATCACGCCCGCCGAGGCTGCTACAGCATTTTAAAGAGCCAATGTACAGCTACGATGGCTCGCCCAGGGGAGCCAACTTGCCGCAGTATAACTGCAGCCACTGGTCGGGAGGGGGTTAAACCCAAAACCAAAAATGTAAAATATTGCAGCTTACCAATCATTAGATGTGGTGGCTGCAGGGGGCGTGGCCTAGCAGAGCATGTGAACGGATGCATCTCAAAGCAGCTCCAGTCTCTCCTGCAACAATCCTTCAGCATCTTGGGTCACAAGTGACCAAATATAGGAACCACACAGCCGATCCTGATGCCGAGAGTCCCCGCTCTGCAGTGAGGTGTGTATTTCTGGTGGACGGGCAACTGAAAGAAGCAACCGCCGCCCAAGATAAACATCACTACATCAATAAAGTGCATTTTGACCTACCTTAAAAAGTGGTCAAACACCTCTAGTGAGTTGTAGGCATGTGCATTTCGTTTCGTTCCGAATCAAAATTCGGACGAATTTTTCATTATTCGGACATTCGGATGCATACGAATTCCCGAATTGCAATATTAATGAATTTACCGAATCCGAACGTTTTCGATTCCGAATCGAAAACCCGCGGACGAAATTCGATCGAAATTCGAATTTTTTTTTTTTTTTTTGGTATTCCTATCGAATTTCGTCCGCGGGTTTTCGATTTGGAATTCGAAATGTTTTTTTTTTTTTTTTTTCGAATTCCGATCGAATTTCGTCCGCGGGTTTTCGATTTGGAATTCGAAAAAAAAAATTTTATTTTTTTTTTTTTTTTTTGGATTCCGATCGAATTTCGAAATTATATTCGAAGAGAGAATTTTCGAATTCGACCAGATTTTTCGAAATTCGGTCGAAAACGAACGAGTTCCGAAAACGAATTTAACACATGTAACGAACCTAACTTAACGAAATTAATTAAATAACAAATTAAAACGAAACGAAACGAAATTTTCCCTTTTGCACATGCCTAGTGAGTTGCCATCTACCTCTTGAGCACTCGTGGTGAAGGTTTTCTCAAACCAGAAGAATCCATTTATTCACGATGTTGGGATTGTCACTTTTGGATTTTTTTAAATTTGCCATACATATGGGCCCGGATTCAGAAAGAATTTTGCGTTGTTTACGTCGTTTGCGAATAGGGCTGTGCGTAAGTTACGTTCACGTCTAAAGCATTGACTATTTGCGGCGTAATTTGGAGCATGCGCACTGGGATATTTTCACGGACGTCGCATGCGCCGTTCGTTAAGAACGTCAATTACGTGGGGTCACGGCTAATTAGCATACAACACGCCCCCTACCAGCCTATTTTGAATTACGCAGGCTTACGCCGGCCAATATACGCTACGCCGCCATAACTTTAGGCGCAAGTTATTTCTGAATACAGGACTTGCCTCTCAAAGTTACGGCGGCGTAGCGTATATGAGATACGCTACGCCCGCCTAAAGATAGGCAGATGTTTCTGAATCCGGGCCATGATGTATATCTATTGATTTCTATATTGAATTTTACCAGTTTGATTTATAGCGCCAACACCTTTACTATTGTTTTATCATCTTTTTGGCTGTACCTTTAAAGGGGCAGCTACTTTATTAACTCATCACCCCAGGCACCAATACCAGTCACAAATTCACTGATTCCTGATAGTGACAACAATGGACTATGTTTGTACAATGTCTGTCAGCGCGATTTCTTGATGTCTCCAACAAGGGTTGTAAATAGCACAGTTAGAAGATGGTTGCCCCCTCCATAACAGGAACTGCCTGAACAAAGACTTTATGGCAGGATTAGCAGGTGTTATTTTAATGTAGCCCCTTTAGGCCTAATGGTGACCCCCAGAGTTAGGGACAGCTCACATCCTTCTGTGTAGAGTGGGTTACAAGGCATGGTGGGTGTAATGCAAGATGAAACGGTGGGCGCCAGACACTTTTAGAATGCAAAAAGAGATTTATTGTCTCTTGAACTATGGGAAAGAGGGTTGGGGCCAGGACACCCTTAGGGTCCTTTCACACTAGCGGACCGTTCGTCCGCTCATTACAAGTCCGTTAACGGACTTGTAATGAATCCCTATGGGAACGCGTCCGTTAGCGGATGGAGCATCCGCTAGCGTCCGCGTCAGTCGGGATCCGCTTTTCCGAACGGAAGAAACCCTATTTTTCTTCCGTTCGGCGGAGCGGAACTGATGCAGACGGACAGACGGTCCGTCTGCATCAGGTTCCCCATAGGGCAGAGCGGAGCAGAGACAGGGCGGTCCCTGCACTGTGTGCGGGGACCGCCCTATCCGCCGACAGCTGAGCGGGGACCCCCGCTGAGCCGACGGAGACACACGGAGCGGACCCGGAAACGGTCCGCTCCGTGTGAAAGAGCCCTTAGATAGATGCAATGTTAATTGGCAGACTCTAATGCCGCGTACACACGATCATTTTTCGGGTTCTAAAAAATTACGTTTTTTTTTTATGTCATTAAAAACGATCGTGTGTGGGCTTCAGAGCATTTTTCTGGTTCTAAAAAATGGCCATTAAAAAATTCGAACATGTTCTTTTTTTAACGACGTTTTTAACGTTGTTGTTTTTCGGGTTGTAAAAAATGGTCGTGTGTACGCGGCATGAGACTTCTATAGGCAGACAGCTATACAGGTGAAGGCCTCCAGTCCGACACCACTTCTGTATAGGTAGGGCACTGTCTCCTATGGCAGCAGTCTTGTAGAAGTTACTAACTGTAATTGCATCAAACTATTTGCAACATGAACAGTTCTCAGCTTACTCGACAATCATTCACTGTGGGTCCTCACTCAATGAGCTCCCAGTCTCTCTCACTGGAAATTCGGATCCACTAGCCACTGGATCCCCAAAGCTCCTCCACTGTTAGCACTCAGTATCTTCCTTAACCACTTAAGACCCGGACCATTATGCAGGTTAAAGCGGGAGTTTACCCGAAATATTTTTTTTAACATTAGATTGAGGCTCATTTTGTCTAGGGGAATCGGGTAGTTTTTTTTAAATCGAAGCCGTACTTACCGTTTTAGAGAGCGATCTTCTCCGCCGCTTCCGGGTATGGGCTGCGGGACTGGGCGTTCCTATTTGATTGACAGGCTTCCGACAGGCTTCCGACGGTCGCATACATCGCGTCACGAGTAGCCGAACGTCAGTGCGGCTCTATAGGGCGCCTGCGCACCGACGTTCGGCTACTTTCGGAAAATCGTGACGCGATGTATGCGACCGTCGGAAGCCTGTCAATCAAATAGGAACGCCCAGTCCCGCAGCCCATACCCGGAAGCGGCGGAGAAGATCGCTCTCTAAAACGGTAAGTACTGCTTCGATTTTAAAAAAACTACCCGATTCCCCTAGACAAAATGAGCATCAATCTAATGTTAAAAATTTACTTTTCGGGTGAACCTCCACTTTAACCACTTAACCCCCGGACCATATTGCTGCCCAAAGACCAGAGCACTTTTTGCGATTCGGGACTGCGTCGCTTTAACAGACAATTGCGCGGTCGTGCGACGTGGCTCCCAAACAAGATTGGCGTCCTTTTTTTCCCACAAATAGAGCTTTCTTTTGGTGGTATTTGATCACCTCTGCGGTTTTTATTTTTTGCGCTATAAACAAAAATATAGCGTCAATTTTGAAAAAAAATTATATTTTTTTACTTTTTGCTATAATAAATATCCCCCAAAAATATATAAAAAAACATTTTTTTTCCTCAGTTTAGGACGATACGTATTTTTCTATATATTTTTCGTAAAAAAAAATCGCAATAAGCGTTAATTGATTGGTTTGCGCAAAAGTTATAGCGTTTACAAAATAGGGGGTATTTTTATGGCATTTTTATTAATATTTTTTTTTACTAGTAATGGCGGCGATCAGCGATTTTTTTTCGGTACTGCGATATTATAGCGGACACTTCGGACACTTTTGACACATTTTTGGGACCATTGGCATTTTTATAGCGATCAGTGCATTAGATTACTATAAAAATGCCACTGGCAGTGAATGGGGTTAACACTAGGGGGCGGGGAAGGGGTTAAGTATGTACCTGGGTGTGTTCTAACTGTGGGGGGGGGGTGGCCTCACTAGGGGAAACACTGATCTTCTGTTCATACATTGTATGAACAGAAGATCAGCATTCCCCCCCCCTGACAGGACCGGGAGCTGTGTGTTTGTAAAAAAAAAAATCGCAATAAGCGTTTATCGATTGGTTTGCGCAAAATTTATAGCGTTTACAAAATAGGGTATAGTTTTATGGCATTTTTATTAATAATTATTTTTTTTACTACTAATGGCGGCGATCAGCGATTCTTTTCGTGACTGCAACATTATGGCGGACACATTGGACAATTTTGACACATTTTTGGGACCATTGTCATTTTCACAGCAAAAAGTGCTATAAAAATGCACCGGTTACTGTGAAAATGACAATTGAAGTTTAGGAGTTAACCACTAGGGGGGGCTGAAGGGGTTAAGTGTGACCTCATTTGTGTTTCTAACTGTAGGGGGGCGGGGCTGGACGTGTGACGTCAGTGATCGTCTTTTCCTATATCAGGGAACACATGATCACTGACATTGCCACAATGAAGAACAGGGAAGCTGTGTTTACACACACACCTCTCCCCGTTCTTCAGCTCCAGTGACTGATCGCGGGACACCGGCGGCGATCGGGTCCGCGGGTCCTGCGGGCACGCTCATGGAGCTTCGGACCAAGTCGCGAGCGTGCCGCTCGGTGGTATGCTCGCTCGCGACCCCACAGCTGGGCCTTAAAGAGACACGTACAGGTACGTAATTGTGCCCAGCCGTGGCCAATCTGCCGACGTATATTGGGGTGAAGGGGTCCTTAAGTGGGTAAACATCACCCCCACTTCCCTGCTGGGTCCCTGTCTTGGCACTCACAGATGCTCTTCAAGTGTCACCCCCGCTGACACGCTAGGTCCCTGGAGATATTTGCAAGAAAGACGGCACCGATGTTTACGGCGCATGCGCCATAGACAACGGCGTGCAGGCGAACTGAGCGTGCCGCTGCTAACGTCGATCATGTCTTTAATGGCGGCTCCCGTGTGAATGCGCGGGGGTGATGTCATTGCTGCTCCGGGCAGTCACAGCTGGAAGTCACTCCAGGAATCAAGGCCTGCAAGGCCTTCGTTCTTAGGGTTGTCCCGATACCACTTTTTTAGGACCGAGTACAAGTACCGATACTTTTTTTTATGTACTTGCCGATACCGAATACCGATACTTTTTTTTAATGTGTCCCCAAATGCAGCCATGTCCCCCCACAAATGCAGCCATGTCCCCCCCCACAAATGCAGCCATGTCCCCCACATATGCAGCCATGTCCCCCCACATATGCAGCCATGTCCCCAAACATATGCAGCTATGTCTCCCACATATATGCAGCCATATCCCCCCAGATATGCAGCCATGTCCCCCACATATATGCAGCCATGTCCCCCACATATATGCAGCCATGTCCCCCACATATATGCAGCCATGTCCCCCCACATATATGCAGCCATGTCCCCCCACATATATCCAGCCATGTCCCCCCACATATGCAGCCATGTCCCCCACATATTGCAGCCATGTCCCCCCACATATATCCAGCCATGTCCCCCCACATATGCAGCCATGTTCCCCCACATATTGCAGCCATGTCCCCAATATATGCAGCCATGTCCCCCCACATATATCCAGCCATGTCCCCCCACATAAATGCAGCCATGTCCCCCCACATAAATGCAGCCATGTCCCCCCACATATATGTAGCCATGTCCCCCCACATATATGCAGCCATGTCCCCCCACATATATCCAGCCATGTCCCCCCACATATTGCAGCCATGTCCCCCCACATATATGCAGCCATGTCCCCCATATATGCAGCCATGTCCCCCCACATATATCCAGCCATGTCCCAAAACATATGCAGCCATGTCCCCCATACCTAATGATGATGCCGCCGCCTCGTTAATCACCGTGCGGCGAACATTACAGGCAGCTTTCGTTTGAATAGCTGTTTTCCCTGCCACGCCGTGTAAAGGACCCTCCCCCTTGCTCGGGATTGGACAGATCCGTCCAAGGGGGAGTGTCTATACACGGCGCGGCAGGCAAAACAGCTATTCAAACTAAAGGTGCCTGTAATGTTCGCCGCACGGTGATTAACGCGGCAGCGGCGGATTTGCGATATACAGTACGGCGGCGACGGTGGGGGGGGGCAAGTATTCTATTTAGGCATCGGGGGTATTTACGGGAGTACAAGTACTCCCGCAAATACTCGGTATCGGTCCCGATACAAGTACTCCCGCAAATACTCGGTATCTGTCCCGATACCGGTATCGGTATCGGGACAACCCTAGTTCTCAGGTAAGTAATTCATAATGAGCTAGTATGAACATTAGCTCATTATGCCTTTGTCTTGCAGGGTTTACTTCCTCTTTAAGGCCTGATTCCCACCTATGGCATTTTTAGTGCTTTTTGCATTTTGCAGATTTGCACTACAGTCCATTTAACATGTTTTTCTTATGGAACTTGTTCTGCAGTGCAAAATGCAAAAATCACAAAAAAAAAATTCATAGGTGTGAACCAGGCCTTAGAGACCTAAGATTTCCTCCAACCCTCTGACCCTTGCATCCCATCCGCTACAGCAGGAGAGGAAGGGTTAACGATTTCCCAGCAGGCTGTGGTGCTGAGACTGGAGACAGGCACTTAGCTCACTCCAGCTAGATTCAGCACTTTGAGACTACAGGGGATGGGAAAGTAGCTGACCAGCAAAGGCAGGCAGGCAGGCCTGTGGAGAAGGTGGAGAGAATTAACCCTTTCTACGGCCGCAGCGCCTTCCCATCCCCAGGCCTGCCCACGGCTAAAGATCTGGTCTTTACAAGGTGGATACTATAGAGCGAGCGAGCGTGCACCATCAGCAGTATAGCAGCGATGGGCAGCTGGGATAATGAGCAGTAGATGTCAATAACAGAGGCTGTCAATCACGGGTTAGATCGAAGGTTTCATTAGCAGGGAAGGCCTCCCATTGGTTGATGACAATCTGTGTGAGTAGCAGCGTCATGAGTCGCCATAAAACAAGACCTGCTTAGCCAGGGCAAGCAGAAATGTTTAAGTTGCACTATATTAAAGCAGCATAGGTAGGTTAGGAGAAGGAAGGATTATTTATTTAAAGTACCCTATTAATTGGGGTATAGCGCGCTCCCGCGTATAGCGCGCACCCCTAAAGTTGGCTCGGAATTCCTGTGGAAAAAAGGATTTTGTACTTACAGTTTTGGTGTCTTGCGCGGCGTCCATCGGCGGCCTCGTCGGGTCCGGCGTCTGTCTGCGGCTTCGGGTGTCCTCTTCGTCGGGTCCGGCGTCCTTCTGCGGCGTCCTCCTCGCTCGTTTCCCGCGCCGAGATTGAATACTGCGCTGGCATATACCAAGCGCAGTACACTCGGGCAGGCTCGGCTAGTCGGTCGGGAGGAGCCGAGACTGTCCGACTATACACGAGTGTACTGCGCTCGGTATATGTCAGCGCAGTATTCAAACTCGGCGCGGGAAATCGGGTATCGGCGTATATCGCGCACCCACGATTTTGCCCAAAAAAGTTCGCGGTATACGCCGATAAATACGGTAGATCCTTATATAAGCGTTAATATGCGTCATTTCAAAAATAATTTTACATATTTTTACATTAAAACCAGTGGCGGCGCATCCATAGAGGGTGCAGGAGCCCCGCCCCCTCTCTCCTGCACCCGTCAATTAACAATAGATAGATTCATGCATTGCATGAATCTATCTATTGTCGCCGCTGACACCCCCTATTCAGGTGTCTGGCCCCTTGTCGGGCACCGGGCATCTGAATTACAGCGGCAGGGTAGGGTGACCACGTGTCCCGGATTGCCTGGGACAGTCCGCATTTTGCAGGTCTGTCCCGGGCACCTTCATTCCCGGGACAATGTAGTGTCCCGGAATGAAACTGACACAGCCACCCCCCGGGCCAATCTGATGCCCACAAAAAAAGGTCTGCCACATCACAGTTTTACTCACTGACAGTACTTGTCCTGGCCGGAAATGCCTGGAGGAGCACAATCCCCGCCCCCCTGCTTGTGATTGGAGAAATCATAAATCCCGCCTCTTGTGTCCAATCACTGTGCTGTGATTCGTTACAGCACAAGCTGATTTTTGGGAAGGGAGGATGTCCCTGAATGGTAGTTTGGGAATGTGGTCACCCTATGGCGGGGGTGTATTTGGAAGTGCCTAATTGGAGCCGTTGGCTCTAATAGGCATACTGATTAGAGCTATGGGCTCTAATAGGCTCTATGGGCTCTAATAGGCTTCCAAATTGTTAAACAGTGGGCACGTTCGCTGTTTACACAGTGCTGTGTTAGGGAATCGAATAAATCGCTTCCCTAACACTGACCAGCCTCTCAGACAATCAGGTGCACCGGGTCTGGTTACCTGTCACCTGAAAGCGACAGGCGCTTTGATTGGATGCCTATGAGGCATCCAATTATAGCAGAAGAGGACGGGAGAAGACATTGAGGACTCGGAGGGAGCGTGGAGGAATTTGCTGACCCGAGACAGGTAGGTGCCGGGCGGGGGGGCACACTGGCAGCATTTTATGGGGCAAACTGGTGGCAATTGATGGGGCAAACTGGTGGCAATTGATGGGGCAAACTGGCGGCAATTGATGGGGCACAAGGGCGGCGTTTGATGGCACAGTGGCTGCGTTTGATGGCACAGTGGCTGCGTTTGATGGCACAGTGGCTGCGTTTGATGGCACAGTGGCTGCGTTTAATGGGACAGTGGCTGCGTTTGATGGGCACAGTGGCTGCGTTTGATGGGCACAGTGGCTGCGTTTGATGGGCACAGTGGCTGCGTTTGATGGGACAGTGGCTGCGTTTGATGGGACAGTGGCTGCGTTTGATGGGACAGTGGCTGCGTTTGATGGGACAGTGGCTGCGTTTGATGGCACAGTGGCTGCGTTTGATGGGCACAGTGGCGGCAATTGAGGGTTACAGTAGCTGCGTTTGATGGCACAGTGGCTGCGTTTGATGGCACAGTGGCTGCGTTTGATGGGCACAGTGGCGGCAATTGATGGTTACAGTGGCTGCGTTTGATGGCACAGTGGCTGCGTTTGATGGCACAGTGGCTGCGTTTGATGGGCACAGTGGCGGCAATTGATGGTTACAGTGGCTGCGTTTGATGGCACGTTTGATGGCACAGTGGCTGCGTTTGATGGCACAGTGGTTGCGTTTGATGGGCACAGTGGAGGCAATTGATGGTTACAGTAGCTGCGTTTGATGGCACAGTGGCTGCAATTGATGTGGTTTTTTTTTTTCAGTTTGTTTGCGCCCCCCCCAAAAAAAAATCAGCACCAGCCGCCACTGATATAAACATTCCCTGGTGCTCCTGTCATGAAGGTTCTTGTTCAGGCACTTCCTTTTATAGGGTGACAATGTTCTGTCCCTGTCACTCAACTGCTGTCCTTCATTGTCACTAGTGATGAGCTCAGGTGTGTTTATATTCTAGTCCACATGGGTGAGTCCGCCAGGAAGCTGTCACTGTACTGGGCTAATCATAGACAGCCAAGGCATTCTCTTGTATACAGGCGGCTGGAGGGCGGGGAATGCCCCGGTCGCAGATGATTGGCCCAGTAATGCCCCTTTCACACAGGAGTCTTTCAGGCAGTTTAGCGCTAAAAATAGCGCCTAAATACCGCCTGAAAAACCCCTGCACTGCATTCTCAATGTGAAAGCCCGAGGGCTTTCACACTGAGGCGATGCGCTGGCGGGAAGAGAAAAAAAATCTCCTGCCAGCAGCATCTTTGGAGCGGTGAGAGGAGCGCCGTGTATACCGCTCCTTTCCATTAAAAACAATGGGACACCGCGGTAATACAGCTGGCAATGCGTCTCTGCAGAGGCGCATTGCCGGCGGTATTAACCCTTTTTCGGCTGCTAGCGGGGGTTAATACCGCACCGCTAGCGGCCGGATTCCGCTGCAATTCCGACGGTATAGCGCCGCTATTTTTAGCGGCGCTATACCGCCACCACACGTCCTGCCCCAGTGTAAAAGGGGCCTAAAGGTGGTAGCTTCCTGGTGGAATTGCTCAGGTAGGTTCTGACTAGGATCCGAACTTGATAATAAAATAGGTATGTACTCACAAACAGCATCAAAATCAGAATCCACGGTGTCCTAGATCAGGGGTCTCCATACTTTTCCGGCGGAATCTCTAACTCGGTTGGACTCCCGCAGTCCCGACCCTACGCTGCTTCTCCTGCTCCTGAATAGGCCTCAGGCAGCCTAGCAGCCAGGTGTCCCCGGAATAGGCCTCAGGCTTCTGGCCTAGCAACCAGGTGTCCCCGGGATAGGCCTCAGGCAGCCTAGCAACCAGGTGTCCCCGGGATAGGCCTCAGGCTTCAGGCCTAGCAACCCGGGGCAACATAACACACGTCCACCCAGACAGCTGTCCAGGTGGCACAGAACCCCGATCACCTGACTCCACCCAAATAAATAGGTTTTCCCAGCAGGCCAAGGGACTAAAGAACCTCCTGCCAATTGGCTGAGACACCCCCTTCATTCCTAATCTGTCCTTGCAATGCCCCTGTCGATCTAATGTCACCAGCAACAGTGCCACCCAGTGACAGAAAAGGAAAGGTGCAGCAACTACAGAATTAGAGAGGGGATCAGTGGATCTTCCAACAATTAACCAGAACATTTACTATTTGGAAAACTAAATTTGGGAGCAACCCTGCCTAAAAACCAGGGTGCTACATCATTATCATAATAAAAGCAAAGGTAATGCGCAAGGCTGGTGTGCCCTCTGTTCTTGTTTCTTCTTGGTTTTCCCAGCCTTCAGGGGGCTTCAAAGTTTTGCCAACATTGGATCAAATGAAGATTTGTGGTCTACCAATGCCGGAACATTCCCTTTGAGCGCAGGAGGTTTTTCTTTTGGTTAGGATCTGGACATGCCTGAGCTCATCCTGTCACATACTGTATGCTGCATTGACACACATTGCACAGGCATGTTGTGCCCATTGCCACCTTCAGGAAAACCGTCCTGAAAAAATTCCTCTGAGCCATTGCTAGAAAGTATGTAGTCCAGATGTAATGGCAATGGGTACTGGGGTATGCTGGCAGGAATCTATTTTTGTGTGGGGATCTATTGTTGCTGGGGAGGGTAGTTGTTGAAGGAGAGGTCTATGGTTGCTGGCTGCTGGAGGGTCTATTGATGCTGGCTGCTGGGAAGCTTGTTGTTGTTTCTGGGGGGGGTCTATTGTCATTGTGGTGGTATTTTGTAATTGGCTTTCTATTGTTGTGTGGGGATCTATTGTTGCTGGGGTGCTTCTAGTATTGCTGGAGGTATTTATTATTGCTGGGGGATCTATTGTTGCTGGGGGGATTTATTGTTTCTGTGGTGAGGTCTATTGTTGCTGGGGGATCTATTGTTGCTGTGGTGTGTCTAGTGTTGCTGGGGTGTCTATTATTGCTAGGGGATCAATTGTTGCTGGGGTGGGTCTAATGTTGCTGGGGTGGGTCTAGTGTTGCTGGGGTCGGTCTAGTGTTGCTGGGGTGGGTCTAGTGTTGCTGGCATTCGGAGGATCTCGTTTTCTGCTTTTCTTGCTATTAGCAAACATACAAATTACTTGGCACCACAAAATAATACTTGGTTCTGTATTCTCTAAAAGGGCCGGTACTGGGAGGTGGGTAGGGGGTGAAACCAAGGGACGGTGCTCAGGGGTGGGTAGGGGGCGGAGTCAAGGAGTGACTCAGAAGGGGGGAGTTCCTGCACCTAATCTCTGATAAAAAAAGCCCTGCATAAAGGTACATTCCATACCATATATACCAACTGTCCCGGATTTGCAGGGACAGTCCCACACCTTGTCCCTCTGTCCCACCAATGAGGTGTCTGGGACCAGCACCTGGGATCACAGTTTTAACCTTATTTAAGTTACTGCACATGCGCAGTAACTCAAAAAAGGCATTAACTGTGGAAATCAAGGCTGTGAGTGGGTGGTCCCTGCGCAGTTCTGGGCAGAACAACCTATAAAATGAGTGTGATGGGCGGCCGCCACATATTTAGGGGCAATACGTGGTCAGAAAAGAGCTGTAAATTAGGCGTGATTTGGGTGCGTCAATTCATAAAGTTGAGGGATAAAATGTGGACTGTTGGCGGGGTTTACAATGTCCTGGGGTCCAGGACAATAATGTTGTGTAGTGCACCCTCTTAGGAGTTGCAAGTAACTGGGATCCCCCACCCTGCACAGCCAGACACACCGAATGGTAGGAATAGTGCCCCATTGTTGGGGTTGGTGGTGGGAATAATGTACTATTGTTGGGGGTCAGTGGTGGGAATGGTGCACTATTGTTGGGGTCAATGGTGGGAATAATGTATTATTGTTGGTGTCAGTGGTGGGAATAATGTACTATTGTTGGGATCAGTGGTGGGAATAATGTACTATTGTTGGGATCAGTGGTGGGAATAATGCAGTGTTTTTCAACTCCAGTCCTCAAGGCACACCAACAGGTCATGTTTTCAGGATTTCCTTAGATGAAACGGCTGTGGTAATTACTAAGGCAGTGAAACTGATCAAATCACCTGTGCAAAATAATAGAAAGCCTGAAAACATGACCTGTTGGTGTGCCTTGAGGACTGGAGTTGAAAAACACTGGAATAATGTACTGTTGTTGGGGTCAATGGTGGGAATAATGTACTATTGTTGGGGTCGAATAGTGTACTTTTGTTGGGGTCAGTGGTGGGAATAATGTACTATTGTTGGGGTCAATGGTGGGAATAGTGTACTATTGTTGGGGTCAAATAGTGTACTTTTGTTGGGGTCAGTGGTGGGAATAATGTACTATTGTTGGGGTCAATGGTGGGAATAATGTACTATTGTTGGGGTCAGTGGTGGGAATAGTGTACTATTGTTGGGGTCAGTGGTGGGAATAATGTACTATTGTTGGAGTCGATTGTGGGAATAGTGCCCTATTGTTGGGGTCAGTGGTAGGAATAGTGTACTTTTGTTGGGGTCAGTGGTGGGAATAATGTACTATTGTTGGGGTCAATGGTGGGAATAATGTACTATTGTTGGGGTCAGTGGTGGGAATAGTGTACTTTTGTTGGGGTCAGTGGTGGGAATAATGTACTGTTGTTGGGGTCAATGGTGAGAATAATGTACTATTGTTGGGGTCAATGGTGGGAATAGTGCCCTATTATTGGGGTCAGTGGTAGGAATAGTGCACTATTGTTGGGGTCAGTGGTAGGAATAGTGCTCCATTGATTGTGCCAGTGGTAGGAATAGTGCTCCATTGATGGTGCCAGTGGTAGAAGTAGTGCTCCATTGATGGTGCCAGTGTTAGGAACAGTGCTCCATTGATGGTGCCAGTGGTAGGAATAGTGCTCCATTGATGGTGCCAGTGGTAGGAATAGTGCTCCATTGATGGTGTAGAAGGAATAGTACCTTGTATCAGTGGGATGAATAGTGTCCCAAGGGCCTGATAAAGGCAAGCAAAGGGCCACGTCCGCCCCTGGGCCACAGTTTGGAGATCACTGTTATGAATAGAACATGGGGGCTTCCATTGCTGACTTCCTTCTGATAATACTAGTTGCCACTCTGAAATGCTGATCCCCTGTACTCAATTCTTTCTATCATGAAGTGTTCCTATTAGTACAGTACAACAATCCTAGAAGCCAGGGGACATGCATTTTGCCCCATCCTTGCATCTCTGAAGCATGCCCAAGAAAATAAACAATAGAAATGTGTGGTTTTCACATGTATTATTAAATATAGTTAAATAGGACGCTAATTAAATACTTTAGAGAGAATGAATCTGACCATTTTCCCTATTTCTTCAGTGATTTACATGCAGTGTGATTTAATAATTCACTTACCTCTTGTTTCTCTTACATTAGAGAGAATCTGTCACAAAGCACAATACCTGTGTGAGAAGCTTCAGACGAAAGCTGCAATCTTCCTCCTATTCCATGGAATAATAGAAAATGATATCACTCCTGTTAGTTTGCGGCACTGGAGGAAGATAATGGCAGCTTTCATCTGAGGCTTCTCACATAGGAAATCTGCTTCTTCAATATTCCCAATTGCAGAATATTCCCAATTTCAGAATATGTAAACACTTCATATTCCTGATATGTGCCTGCTGTGCCATGTACTTCTATGAGAAAGTCTCCTGTTCTCTTTGTATTGCTTCTTCTGTGTGAAATCTCTGGTGTTCCTGCCAGTCCCTCTGCTTTCCTATTTAACCACTTAAGCCCCGGACCAATATGCTGCTAAATGACCAAATGGCGGTCTGGAAGTGGTTAAAACTGTCCACACTAAGCATGAGAACACAGCGTGGTCAGTTCTCTAGCTGTGCTGGGTACTCAGTCTGCTCTACAATGATGAAAATTGTTCTGACGTGCCCCCCCCCCCCCCCGGACAGTCATTCACTGACAAGCTCAGTGTACTGCTGTTTCTCCTCCCCTAGCTCTGATGCCACTGAGAACAGTGGGAATGTGATCCTTTATATGTAAAAAAAAATGAACATTTTTATTTATAATGTTCTATTTTTTTATATCTATACGCAAATAATTTGCCTTTTGTTTCTATTTTAAACTGAATTGGTTGTTTTACAAGATGAGGGTTTACATACACTATAAGATCCCTTTCGCACTGGGGCGGTTTGCAGGCGCAATTGCGTTAAAAATAGCGCCTGCAAACCAAACTGAAACAGCGGCTGCTTTTTCTCCAGTGTGAAAGCCCCGAGGGGCTGCTAGAAGTCCTGCTAGCTTTGGAGCGGTGAAGGAGCGGTGAATTTACCGCTCTTCCACCGCTCCTTCCTATTGAAAGCAATGGGAAACCGTGGCTATACCGCCGGCAATGCACCTCTGCAGAGGTGCATTGCGGGCAGTATTAACCCTTTTTTGGCCGCTAGCGGGGGTAAAACCGCACCGCTTGCAGCCGAAAACCGCCGCAATTCCGGCGGTAAAGCGCCGCTAAAAATAGCACGCTTTATCGCCACCGCACCTCCCTTCCCAGTGTGAAAGGGCCCTAACCATTTGCTGACCACACACTGTAGTATTATTGCTACAGTACGGATTGGCTGCGCAGAATCACATACAGTGGAACCTTGGATTATGAGCATAATCCGTTCCAGGAGAATTCTCGTAATCCAAAGTACTCGCATATCAAAGGAATGGCAGCAATGAAAACTAAAATAATTTGTTCCGCATTGACTTCTATGGCATCTACTACTGTGCCCGCTAGTATGCACCCCCCGCCCGCCTGGCACTTACCTTGTCTCAGTAGGGCAGCGGGTCATGGCGATGTCCTCCATGCTCCTCGATGTCTTCTCCCGTCCTCTGCTATGATTGGATGCCTGATAGGTGGTGTCCGATCACAGCACTTGTCGTTTCAGCCAATCAAGAGACAGGTAAAAGACCTGAGCACCTTATTGGCTGAGAGGCGGTTCAGTGTTAGGAAAGTGAATATTGATTCGCTCTCCTAACACAACGCTGAGTGAACAGCAAGCACCCAGCATGGCACCCACTGTTCACCATTTTGGACTATGGCCTATGGCTCTAATCAAGTGCTTCCAAAAAATACCCCGCTGCTGTAATTCAGGTGCCGACGCCCCAAAAGGGGTTGAGCACCTTAATAGGGGGTGGCAGCGGCAACCATAGATAGATTCATGCAATGCATGAATAGAGAGGTGGCAGGAGAGAAGGGGCAGCGCCCATGCGCCCCTTATAGACGCACCGCCACTGCTGGCCCATTTGTAGCAAGTACATGTGCATACTCTCAGTATCGTGCCTTCTGTAGCCTGGATCCATAACTAGAGTATTCAGATGCCAATGTGCATGGACGACTCCCAATCCCAGACAGAGCTAGACTAAGAGCAAATCTCCCCTGACCATAAAGGCTGAAGCCCTGTACACACGGGCCAGAATCTCGTCAGGAAAAAAACATTGGGGTAGATTCACGTAGATGCGCGTAACTTTGTGCGGGCGTAACGTATCCTATTTACGTTACGCCTCCGCAACTTTTACAGGCATGTTCCGTATTCTCAAAAGAAAGTTGCGGCGGCGTAGCGTAAATAGGCCGGTGTAAGCCAGCCTAATTCAAATTGTGAAGAGGTGGGCGTGTGTTATTTAAATTAACCATGACCCAACGTGATTGACCTTTTTTCACGAACGGCGCATGCGCCGTCCGTGAAATATCCCAGTGTGCATTGCTCCAAAGTACGCCGCAAGGACGTATTGGTTTCGACGTGAACGTAAATGACGTCCAGCCCCATTCACGGACGACTGACGCAGACGACGTAAAATATTCAAAATTCTACGCGGGAACGATGTCCATACTTAACATTGGTACGCCGCATGTACGCCTTATATAGCAGGGGTAACTTTACCCCGGGAAAAGCCTAACGTAAACGGCGTATCTGTACTGCGTCGGCCGGGCGTACGTTCGTGAATTCGCGTATCTAGCTGATTTACATATTTCTAGGCGTAAATCAGCGTACACGCCCCTAGCAGCCAGCGTAAATATGCAGTTAAGATCCAACGGCGTAAGAGACTTACGCCGGTCGGATCTAATAGAAATCTATGCGTAACTGATTCTATGAATCAGGCGCATAGATATGACCGCCCAGACGCAGAGATACGACGGCGTATCATTGTTTTTCCTGACGAGATTCTTGGCAAGAATCTCTTGCCGCCCGAGTGTACAGACTCTTCTTTCAAAAGTCATTGCGTACGACGAGCATGCGCTCGTCACATTCGATGCCGTCGCCGCCACCTTGCTGCACCCTACCTATGCCTAGGAAGCTACCGCGCATGCCTCAAAGTCATTTCGAGCATGCGTGGGTTTCCACGGCGACAAGGTAAGTATACACACTGTCGGGTTTCTCGGCAGGAAAACTGCAGAGAATCTCACGACGAGAAGATAGAGCACATGTTCTCTATTTTACTCATCTAGATTCTGGGCAGTTTTCTTGTCGAGAAACCTGAAAGCCTCGGCAAGAAAGCTCTGCCAGCAGTTTTCTTGCTGGTTCTTGCCGAGTACACAGAGCGTGTGTACGAGGCTTGAGCCCAAACCCAAATGAAAGCCCCATCTACCTATCATCCCTATAGGTGAAGCGCAGCCTATTGCATTAGGGTGTGGACGCCAAAGCTCAAATACACATGCCTTTCTCTGCAGCCTCAGCTGCACAGGACAGTGAATGGATGGAAAGTGCTCTGTGCTGAGCGGCTTCCTGTTCATTTACAAACTAAAGGATAGTAAACATAGTTTACTATGCTTTCGTTATGAATAAATGCAGTGAGTTTTTTGGGGGGGTGGCAAACAAACCCCCCCGTCAGGTCCGCACTTACCCCATCCAGGTCGTGGCTTCTTTGGCTTCTCCTCCTGGCCAATCCGGTCTTAAGACCCGCTTCCTGTCCTGATGGGCTGGGAGCAGAAGCCGAAAGACAATAGCGAATATTGATTTGCTAATGTCACAAGTGAGTGGGCGTGGAGCGTAGTGCTCTGCCCCCTGAGCCCAACCTTTTTCAAGCTACCTAGAGCCTTTAGGCCAGGGGTGCCCAACCTTTTGCAGGCTGAGAGCCACTTAAGCGACTTAGTAACCAGTCGCGGGCCACAAGGAGCGATGTGGGCAGATGACAGGTCTGTGTCTAATCTGCATATGCAAAGCAGAAACAGACGCAGCCCAATCTACTATATGGGCCCTGTGATCCAATCAGATGGAAGGGGACAGATCCACTTCTGTTTTTTTTAGCAGATTGGAATGGAGGTAGGCAGTTGTAAACGGACAAAAGTTTGTTTACATCTGCCGCTCCATAGAGGTGAATGGAGTTTCTGATTGGGTCGGACTAATCGTGTGAAAGGGGCCTAAGGGTGCTTTTACACTAATGGTCTGCAGTCTATTGCGGCACAGTGTACCTGTGATTTTCCCGCCGGTTAGCTGCACTTTGCCATAGATGTCAATTATATCCTGCAGGTGTGGTGAAAAGCCGCTTGCTTCCTCTACCGCCAACTTCGTTTACAAAACTGATGCTCTCGGATGGCAGGTCGGAAATCTGGGCTTGCCAACCAGCCATCCCAGAGAAGGAGGTCGCGGGCCACATCAGAGGGCTCCGCGGGCCACATGTGGCCCCTGGGCCACTGGTTGGGCACCCCTGCTTTAGGCTTTAATCATGTGCTTAAAAAAAAAAAACGTGTAGAAATCTATGCTTCTGGCGCCCCGAATCAAGATTAGGGGGCAGCGCCCCTGCGTCCCTTATGGACTGACCGCTGCTGGTTTACCGTGTTAATTTAGAAAAGTAAAGGGGCTGGTAAATTACATATTGACTATCCCCTTCCACCACTCTCCATCCTGAAACACCCCGCAGCAGCCGTGGGGAGAGGAGGGAAGCCAGCAGCACTGCATGTGTAGGGGGGAGGCGCAACACAGGGGGAGGCCCGGGCAGTGAGGTGAATCGGCACCACACATGATGATTAGAATTGCCCAGGCACACCTAGCACACCTTGCGCACGCCTATACTCGTCCCCTTTCCAACTTAGTATCAAGGAAATCTCAGTCAGAGGGATGCACAGAAAAGGCTTCTATAGCCAAAAAAGGTTAATGGCACCTTGTGGCAGGATTTCTAACTTTTGGATCTAAAACAACTAATGCCTCATACACACGACAGGTTTTTCTGTCGGGAAAACAGCGATTAGAGCTTTTGGCCGGCAATCCCGGCCATGTGTATGCTCCCTCGCAGTTTTTCCGACGGGAAAACTGCCAAACCCGCCAGTAAAAAAAAAGAACAAGCTCTCTTTTTTCCGACTGACTTTTTCCTGTCGGAAATCTCGAGCGTGTGTATGAGGAATAAAAGATGTGCTTTGATGGAAGGATAGCGGTTAGAAGGAACCCTGAGACTTCGGGTAGTGGGAGGCCCCAGAGCATACCTCCCAACCTATTGAGATGGGAACGAGGGACACCTATTAGCAAAAGTATGTAGGCATAGGACACAAGCCCTGGCACGCCTCCTTAACCGCTTCCAGACCAGCCGCCGCAGTTATACTGCGGCAGGCTGACCCCCCTGCGCGAGCCGTCGTAGCTGTACGTCGATTTTTTAATCAAAGAATAAAAAAATGCCATAAACATACCCCCTATTTTGTAGACGTATAACTTTTGCGCACACCAATCAATATACGCTTATTGCAATTTTTTTTTTAACAAAAATATATAGAAGTATACATATCGGCATAAACTGAGAAAAAAATTGCTTTTTTTTAAAAAAAAAAATTGGGATATTTATTATAGCAAAAAGTACAAAATATTGTGGTTTTCTTTTCAAAATGGTCGCTCTTTTTTTGTTTATAGCGCAAAAAATAAAAACCGCAGAGATGATCAAATACCACCAAAAGAAAGCAATATTTGTGGGGAAAAAAAGACGTCAATTTTGTTTGGGTACAATGTTGCATGACCGCGCAAAAGTCAGTTAAAGCGACGCAGTGCCGAATCGCAAAAAATACCCGGTCATTGGGCAGCTAATTCTTCCGGGGCTGAAGTGGTTAAAAGAGAATTATACCAAAAAATGACCAGTTAAACCCACACATGCTTTTTTTTTTATAAACTATTATTCCTTTATTGGCTTTTGAAATATACAAATGCAGCAATTTAGAAATTGGATGAAAGGTTTAGCACCGAGAAACACTTTTTGATAGATAAAAAGTGAATTTTTTTTATACAACTATATAGATCAGACCAAAATGAGGGACAAATGAGGAGGAATGAGGGACAGAAGGACGTTGCTCCAAATGAGGGACAGTCCCTCGAAATCAGGGACAGTTGGGAGCTATGCCCAAAGTATGTTTGCATATGTATGCATGTAAAAGATAATGGGCCAGATTCAGGTAGACTTACGACGAGCGTATCATTAGATACGCCGTCGTAAGTCCGAATCCCCGCCGTCGTATATTTAAGCGTATTCTCAAGCTGAGATACGCTTAAATATTGCTAAGATACGACCGGCGTAAGTCTCCTACGCCGTTGTATCTTAACTGCATATTTACGCTGGCCGCTAGGGGCGTGTACGCATATTTACGCCTAGAATATGTAAATCAGCTAGATACTCCTATTCACGAACGTACGCCCGGCCGTCGCAGTACAGATACGCCGTTTACGTTAGGCTTTTTCCGGCGTAAAGTTACCCCTGCTATATGAGGCGTAGCCAATGTATGGACGTCGGGCCAGCGTCAAATTTTCCGTCGATTACGTCGTTTGCGTAAGTCGTTCGCGAATAGGGCTGTGCGTAATTTACGTTCACGTCGAAAGCATTGACTATTTGCGGCTTAATTTGGAGCATGTGCACTGGGATACGTTCACGGACGGCGCATGCGCCGTTAGTCAAAAACGTCATTTACTTGGGGTCAGCCTTCATTACCATACAACACGCCCACTGCATGGATAATTTGTATTCCGCGGGCTTATGCTGGACCACTTACGCTACGCCGCCTTAACTTAGGGCGCAGGTTCTTTCTGAATACAGAACCTGCCTCACTAAGTTACGGCGGCGTAGCGTATCTCAGATACGCAACGCCCGCACAAATTTACGCCGGGCTTTCTGAATCCGGCCCAATGTCTATATACTATGGGCCAGATTCAGATACATTATCGTATCTATTGGCGGGTGTAGCGTATCTCAGATACACTATGCCGCCGTAACTTAGAGCGCAAGTTCCTTATTCAGAAAGAACTTGCGCCCTAAGTTACGGCGGCGTAGTGTAAATGTGTCGGCGTAAGCCCGCCTAATTCAAATTTGGCTGGTAGTGGGCGTGTTTTATGTTAAACTATCATGACCCCACGTAATTGACGCTGTTTTGTGCGCCGTCCGTGCACGTATCCCAGTGCGCATGCTCGAAATCACGTCGCAAATAGTCAATGCTTTCGACGTGAACGTAACTTACGCAAAGCCCTATTCGCGAACGTTTTACGCAAACGACGGAAAATTTGACGCTGTCCCGACGTCAATACTTAACATTGCGTACGCCTCATATAGCAGGGGTAACTTTACGCCGGTCCGACGCCTTACGTAAACGACGCATATAGATACGCCGGGCGCAACTACGTTCGTGAATCGGCGTATCTACCTAATTTGCATAATCTACGCGTAAATCTACGGAAGCGCCAGCGTAAATATGCAACTAAGATACAACGGCGTAAGAGACTTACGTAGGTCGTATCTTAGCAAAATTCCGGCGTATCTTGCTTTCTGAATACAGGGCCATATTCTGGTACATTGTAGGCGGGCGTCGCGTAAGCCATTTACACTCCGCCGCCCCAACCTACAGGAGCAAGTGCTGTATTCCCCAAACACTTGCTCCGTAGTTTGGGGCGGCGTAGTGTAATTGGCCCGGCGTATCCCCGCGTATATCCAAGGGGGCGGCTTGTATTTAAATTAAGCGCGCCCCCGATTCGAACGAACTGCGCATGCGCCGGGCTTAAAATAGCCCAGTGCGCATGCTCCAGTTCTCGGCGTAAAACGTCAATGACGCCGACGTGTGCGTCATTGACGTAAAGTCGTATTCGCTGACGACTTAGTAAAACGACGTACCCGACGGGAAAACACGACGCGGACCCGACGCCATACTTAACATGGCCTACGTGGGACTGGCGTAAGGTTACACCTCATATAGCAGGGGTAACCTTACGCCGACGCAAACGACGTTAGCGACGGTTACGCGACGCGATTTCGTCCGTGAATCGGCGTATCAGGCTCATTTGCATAAACAAATGAGACCTGAACGTAAACGCCACCTAGCGGCCGGCGGAGTAATTACATTTAAGATCCGACAGTGTAAGTGATTTACACATGTCGGATCTTCAGCGTATCTATGCGAAAATAATTCTAAGAATCACTCGCATAGATACGCAGGCCAAAAAAGAGAGATACGACGGAGTATCCTGAGATACTCCGTCGTAACTATACTCAGAATATGGCCCACAGAAAAAAAGATACGCCGACGCATCCTAGAAGTTACGCGGCGTATCAACAGATACGCCGACGTAACTTCTTTCTGAATCTGGCCTTATATGTATAAAGTAGTGAGTCATATTACTAGATATGTTTAAGAATAAATAGGACTAGAAGGAACTGGGTGCAAACCCCCCCCCAAAAAAATACCTATTAGCTGAGCTGCCCTTTATAATATACTACAGAATTTAGTGAGCTGCTAGAACCAAGAAAGACAGAGGCAAGTTGCCTCCTAGTGGTGAATTTGGGGTATTACTGGAAACTAGAAGTATAAAAATGAAATATGCTCAAAAAATATAAGCCATAAAAAAACATTTTAATATTAAAAAAAATTTTCTTAAAAATCTAATTTTTGTTTTGAAGAATTATACCCTCTTAAGAAATTGTATTAGTTGAGGATTTAATGATTCTAGGCTCTACAGTTCATAAATGAATAAATTACCTACTGGAATTAGAGCAAAGGCTGCAAAATTCAGTAATCAATATAATTACAGTCACTGACAATGCACAAACCTATCCCTGAAGACTTCTTTGTGTCTACCTGCAAATTCTTAAAGGACAGATGTTCTTTTATTACTCAATATACTTCACCCTCATAGAAGAATACACATGCATTGCAGTACATGTTGTGAAATTTCTGATGGGTTGACTTCTAAATTTTCAGGTATGTACGTTTAAACTTCTCCCTAAGGAAGGTGGAAATGCTTGTAAAATACTAGATGCTGCATTTTAACGAGAAAGGAGCCTTAGCCACTTAAGGACCGGACCAATATGCTGCTAAATGACCCAAGGGGTTTTTACAGTTCGGCACTGCGTCGCTTTAACAGACAATTGCGCGGTCGTGCGACGTGGCTCCCAAACAAAATTGGCGTCCTTTTTCCCCCCACAAATAGAGCTTTCTTTTGGTGGTATTTGATCACCTCTGCGGTTTTTATTTTTTGCGCTATAAACAAAAATAGAGCGACAATTTTGAAAAAAAAAAAAATTTTTTTACTTTTTGCTATAATAAATATCCCCCAAAAACATATATAAACATTTTTTTTCCTCAGTTTAGGCCGATACGTATTCTTGTACCTATTTTTGGTAAAAAAAAATCGCAATAAGCGTTTATCGATTGGTTTGCGCAAAATTTATAGCGTTTACAAAATAGGGGATAGTTTTATTGCATTTTTATTATTATTATTTTTTTTACTACTAATGGCGGCGATCAGTGATTTTTTTCATGACTGCGACATTATGGCGGACACTTCGGACAATTTTGACACATTTTTGGGACCATTGTCATTTTCACAGCAAAAAATGCATTTAAATTGCATTCTTTATTGTGAAAATGACAGTTGCAGTTTGGGAGTTAACCACAGGGGGTGCTGTAGGATTTAGTGTTCACTTAGTGTGTGTTTACAACTGTAGGGGGGTGTGGCTGTAGGAATGACGTCATCGATCGAGTCTCCCTATATAAGGGATCACTCGATCGATGCAGCGCCATAGTGAAGCACGGGGAAGCCGTGTTTACATACGGCTCTCCCCGTTCTTCAGCTCCAGGGACCGATCGTCGGACTCTAGCGGCGATCGGGTCCGCGAGCCCCGCGGTCCCGGAGCTGGTACAGGTACGTGATTGTGGCCAGCAGTGCCATTCTGTCGACGTATATGTGCAGGAGGCGGTCCTTAAATGGTTAAAGAAAATAATATATTTTTCATTGTCTGTGCATCTTGCATTGATAGTTGGTTCCTGATTTCAGCTGCGATTTCAGAGACATCTGTGCGCATTTCTGCACAGACGTCAATTTAAATTGCAGCCCGAAATCGCACAAAGTAGTATAGAAACTACCGATTAGGATGGTGCCATTGACGGCAATTGCCGCCGATTTGACATGTCAAAACGCATGTCAAAACGCTCCAGTGTGAACCAGGGCGTAGTTTATACTTTAGCAGATTGAGCACAAGAAAAAAAGCATTCCCCAGTAACCTACAGTGCCTTGAAAAAGTATTCATACCCCTTGAAATTTTCCGCATTTTGTCATGTTACAACCAAAAACGTAAATGTATTTTATTGGGATTTTATGTGATAGACCAACACAAAGTGGCACATACCGTATTTATCGGCATATACCGCGCACTTTTTTGCCCTGAAAATCAGGGAAAAATCATGGGTGCGCGATATACGCCGATACCCGCTTCCCGCGCTTTGTTCGAACCACTGCGCCGACATATACCGAGCGCAGTACACTCGGGTATAGTCGGGCAGGCTCGGCTCCTCTCGCGGTCACATCGTGTGCGTCCTGTACGTCGTTTACACGAGAGGAGCCGAGCCCGCCCGACTATACCCGAGTGTACTCCGCTCGGTATATGTCGGCGCAGTGGTTCGAACACATCGCGGGAAGTGGGGATCGAGCAGGGATGGCCGCAGAAGGACGCCGGACCGGACGAGGCCGCCGATGGACGCGCTGGACGACGGACAGGACGCGATGGACGAGGGGCAAGACACCGACGAGGGGCATCCAAACGCGCTATACGCCGGGGCGCGTTATAGCCCGATAAATACGGTAATTGTGGAGTGGCAGAAAAATTATAAATGGTTTTTAATTTTTTTTTACAAATACATATGTGAAAAGTGTGGGGGGTGCATTTGTATTCAGCCCCCTTTACTCTCATACCCCTAACTAAAATCTAGTGGAACAAATTGCCTTCAGAAGTCACCTTATTAGTAGAGTCCACCTGTGTGCAATTTAATCTCAATATAAATACAGCTGTTCTGTGAAGCCCTCAGAGGTTTGTAAAGCCTCGTACACACGATCGGTCCATCCGATGAGAACGGTCTGAAGGACCGTTGTCAAAGGTTAACCGATGAAGCTGACTGATGGTCCATCGCGCCTACACACCATCGGTTAAATAACCGGTTGTGTCAGAACGCAGTGGCGTAAAACACAACGACGTGCTGAAACGAAGTTCAATGCTTCCAAGCATGCGTCGACTTGATTCTGAGAATGCGTGGATTTTTAACCGATGGTTGTGCCTACTAACAATCGTTTTTGACCTATCGGTTGGCTTTTTTTTAACCTATGGATAAATAACCTATGGGGCCCACACACGATCGGTTTTGACCGATGAAAACGGTCCATCAGACCGTTGTCCTCTGGTTAACCTATCGTGTGTACGAGGCCTTAGGCCTCGTACACACAGGCGGACAATCCGCTGAAAACGGTCTGCCGGACCGTTTTCAGCGGACATGTCCGCCCGGAGATTTCTGTCTGATGGTTGTACACACCATCAGACAGAAATCCGCACGTAAACAATACGCGGGGCGTGGCCGCGCCGTTGACGCGGTGACGTGGGCGGCCTTGAAGTTCAAAGCTTCCACGCATGCGTCGAATCAGTACGACGCATGCGAGGGATGGCGGTCGGTCGGTCGGACGTGTCTGGTGAGTCTGTACAGACGACCGAACACGTCCAACGGACAGGTTTCCAGCGGATAGATTTTTTAGCATGTTAAGAAATTTCGATCCGCTGAAAACTGTCCGATCCGCCGGACAATTGTCCACTCGGGCCTACACACAACCGGATCTGTCCGCTGGAACTGGTCCGTCGGACCAGTTTCAGCGGATAGATCCGGTCGTGTGTACGGGGCCTTAGGGTACCTTAGTGACCAAACAGCATTATGAAGATCCACAGCTCAGGTGGGAGAATCTGTCCACAGGACAACTATTAGTGGTGCTCTCCACAAATCTGCCCTTTATGGAAGAGTGGCAAGAAGAAAGACATTGTTGAAAGAAAGCCATAAGAAGTGTGTTTGCAGTTTGTGAGAAGCCATGTGGGGGACACAGCAAACACCTTGAGGAAGATGCTCTGGTCAGATGAGACCAAAAGTCCAAAACTGAACTTTTTGGCCTAAAAGAAAAAAGCTATGTGTGGTGAAAAATTAACCCAGAACACACCATCCCCACCGTGAAACATGGTGGTGGCAGCATCATGTTGTGGGGGTGCTTTTCATCAGCAGGAACAGGGAAGCTGTCATAATCACTTAGTGCCCCTATTCCTCATTCTAGCACCCAGTGTTGGCTGTTGCTTTTCCCCTGTTAGATTATTGATCTGCTCAATCACCTGATATAAGCAAACCGAACACTCTATCCCTTGCTTGTAATAGAGACAAACTTACCTGCATTGTTAGATCAAACCTCTCGTTAGTCTGTCTTGCTTGCTGTTGGGTCCCTTGTGTATGGATTATCCCCTGAACTCAGCCTGCCTTTTTTTTTGGAACAGATACTTGATTAGTAAAAATAGAGGATGGTTTGGGACTTTATATGAGACTCATGTGTACACACATACACATGTTCCTCCATCCCTAGTGGTATGAAATGGACAGAGATTGGGACTTTGAATGAGGTGTAATATTGAGTAATGTTGATTGTTAAACATATATTTATTGTTCCTTCTACAATGGTGATTTTCCAAGTACCGTATTTATTGGGGTATAGCGCGCTCCCGCGTATACTGTGCACCCCTAAATTTGCCCCGAAATTCCTGTAAAATTTTTTTTATGATTTTATTACTAAGGCCCCATACACACCATAGAATCTATCCGCAGATAAATCCCATCAAATGGGTTTCTGCGGATAGATTCGATGGTGTGTACACTCCGTCGGATATTTATCCGCGGATAAATCTCCCCTGGGATGGATTTCCAGCAGATGGATATTTGCTGACATGCTCAACAAATCCAACTGCTGGAATCCATTCCAACAGATGGATCCGCTCGTCTGTACAGACTTACCGGATCCATCCGTCCAAAGGGATTCCCCGCACGCGTCGTAATGATTTGACGCATGCGTGGAATTCCTTATATGACAGCGTCGCGCCCGTCGCCGCGTCATAATAGCGGCGACGGCGCGACACGTCATCGGCAGAGGATTTCAGCGCGGATTTCAATGCGATGGTGTGTACACGCCATCGCATAGAAATCTTCTGAAATCCTCGAGAGGATTTATCCGCGGATACGGTCCGCTGGACCGAATCTGCGGATAAATCCTCTCGTGTGTATGGGGCCTTACAGTTTTGGTGTCTTCCCAGCGTCCATCGTCTGGTCCGGCGTCCGTCTGCGGCCTCGGTGTTGTCCTCCCGGCTTCTCCAGCGCGTGCCTCAAGTCGAGTCCCCGCTTCCCACGCTCAGTTCGAACGCCTCCGCCGACATATACCGAGTGCAGTACACTCGGGTACATTCGGCAAGGTTCGGCTTCGCTCGCGCTCACGCTCTGTGACGTTTATGCGTGAGCACGAGCGAAGCCAAGCCTAGCCGAATTTACCCGAGTGTACTGCACTCGGTATATGTCGGCGCAGGAATTCAAACTGAGCGCGGGAAGCGGCTATCGGCGTATATCGCGCACCCACGATTTTCCCCTTATTTTAAGGGGAAAAAAGTGCGCGATATACGCCGATAAATACGGTATATGACAGTAAGTACATGCATAAATACAAATTTTGTAATGAACATGATTGTAACATAAATGGCATAACACATGACATAACATGATGTGGAAGAATAACCTCCATGACAGGATTCCCTGTAAGATTAGATTACATGTTGGGTCTAAAATATATTGCATTAAGAATATGATCAATCCTCTGTAGGACATGGTTCATCTGTGTAAGCCCGACGCGTTTCGTGGGACAGTGCCCACTCTTCAGGGGCTAATGCAGCATCGTTCTATAAAAATACAAATACATATAAGTAGCTGTGAGGGGTTAACTCGGTAGCGGGGTGTGTGACCCCTTGGATGGGTTCACCACACACTGAATTTATAAAGACTGGCTGAAAGACCGGTTGAAAACAACGTTTTGGGTTTATTTTTCCATCTTGCTGGAAAACAAGTGCAAGCATCCAAACAGCATAAACAAAATTAAACATAAAATAACTCCTAGCCACTTTGGGCGTCTACCTTCCACACAGGAACCTATCTATGAAGTCTAACACAGCCTACTGCTGGGTAGACAGTGCTGGTCATACAGCACAAAACAGTCTTTTGATTTTGTTTCACACAGAAAAAATCAACCCTCTCCTCACCTCCACAGAAGATCTTCTGGCACTGCTCTCCTACTCACACAGCCTTAGGAGTGATGCAGCAATTAGTGGTAACCCTCTAGACTTCTTATAGAGGCCTTAATTGCCTCATTCTGAACAGCTGGAGTCTTCCAACGCCCCCCAACCTTTCCTGGCTATCTCTGGCAGCCAACGCCTAATAATGATTAGTGTATTGTCTAAGCAAGGCAGAAATGTATGTTTACCTGACTTCCTGTCACAGTAGCCAAGTCTAATAAGTATACCCAGAGGTTTGAAAAGTAGTAAGTATGAGGGAGCAAACTGACATTGCTGGAAGTACTCACGTCAACTGTGCATGGAAACCAAAGGACAAGGACTGTATAAAGAGTGTTAATTCCTCCTGAGGGGAGGTTTCTGAAAATATAAGTGAGTGAATGAATGGATGAATATATTATAATAAGTGTAAAGGAAACAAATGTACTGAGATTGAATATTCTGCTGGCGAGGGATTCGACTTGGACCAAAAACTGGGATTGGCATAAAAAATACTAAACAAGTGTGTGACCGTAAATGAACATGTGAAAAAGTGAAATGATATAAGCACTTACCAAGAGATCCCCTCAAAGTTGCACATAAAAAGGTCCAAGACCGCAGTGCATGCAAGTGTGTAGTGTGCTTGTGAAAGGACTGACTTGCCTTTTAATGCTCTAATGTATTAATGCTCTCAGCCTCATCAGCGCACACCACCCAGCGTCACGCTGGCGTGACAGAGGGGAAGAAGCATCTTTGCCGGAGTGGCTGAAGCCACCCATTGTGGACCAATCGAGCTCCCGTTTGTCTGCCAAGGTGCCGCACCGATTCCCAAATGTAGTTTCTGTACTACTTTTAGTGACTTTTGGTGCGATTTCTATAGACATCTGTGCAGCAACCCACACGGACGTAGAGGGCACCGAAAGTGACGCTCGTGGATTGACACGCCTTGTTTATGTTAGTAATGCGAGTACCCTGGGCAGCCATCTCAAATTTTGGGGCCCCTTACCAGGGCTGGCCCTATGATGGGACCGGGTGGTACCATGGGTACCAGGCAGCACTTTTAGGGGGGCAGCATATTTTTTGTGCTATAAATATATATATTTTTTTACTTTTTGCTATAATAAATATCCCCAAAATTTAGAAAAATAAACTATTTTCTTTAGTTTAGGCCAATATGTATTCTTCTACATATTTTTGGTACCAAAAAAAAACAAAAAACACAATTAGCGTACATTGATTAGTTTGCGCAAAAGACATTGTGGCCGCCGGCAATTCACAGGTCCCTTTATACTCCTGGATACATGTATAGAGCCATGGCAGGTCCTTTTATACGCCTATATGCATGTATAGAGCCATGACAGGCCCTCTTTATACATCTATAGAGCCATGACAGGCCCTCGTTATACTCCTTTATACATGTATAGAGCCATGACAGGTCCTCTTTATACTCCTATATACATTTATAGAGCCATGGCAGGTCCTCTTTAAATTCCTTTACATGTAAAGAGTCTTGACAGGTCCTCTATATACATGTATAGAGCCATGACAGGTCCTCTTTATACTCTTATATACATTTATAGAGCCATGGCAGGTCCTCTTTATATTCCTTTACATGTAAAGAGTCTCGACAGGTCCTCTATATACATGTATAGAGCCATGACAGGTCCTCTTTATACTCTTATATACATTTATAGAGCCATGGCATGTACTCTTTATATTCCTTTACATGTAAAGAGTAATGACAGGCCCTCGTTATACTCCTTTATACATGTAGAGCCATGTCAAGTACTCTTTATAGTCCTATATACATTTATAGAGCCATGACAGGTCCTCTTGATATTCCTTTACATTTAAAGAGTAATGACAGGTCCTCTTTATACTCCTTTATACATGTATAGAGCCATGACGGGTCCCCTTTAGTTATCATGTTTTAAAATAATGAATGTGGGGGGCCTTTTGGTTGGCGTGCCAGCCGGGCCTGTAAGGGACCATCGGCCCCTTACTCGGATCACCCGAGTCTCAGTGACTCTGTGATCAAATCACGCGCCGCGCGCGCCCTGCAGACGAAGGGGAGGACGTCCATTGACGGCCTCCCAGCAATTCAGGTCCGCGCTGTGGCCGTCATTCGGCTGTAGCGCGGATCTCAAGTGGTTAAATATGGCATTTTCCTTCAAAAGTCAAGAAATATGGAAGAAATGTTTGCCGGCACCACCTATTCCAGCTCTGCCCAGGGTTTCCTGATGTAGTAGATATTGTTCACCTAGCAGATGGGCACACACATTAGCTGTATGCCAGCTTGTGATCATGACACATCTCTTGATCAACTTTCTATTATCTTTCTTTCTGCCTCGGGGGGCAATCCACACACACCCATCACAGAAAGGAACAAGCTGTTTACACAGGGAAATAGTCTGGTGCCAAAAGTCGGGTATAGGAGAGGTGAAGCTTCTGTATAAACAAACAGTGGAGCTGGCACTGACAATGCACTGACAGTGAAAAGACTTCTATCCCGCTAATGTCTACAGAGCATGTGTCATATGTACTGTATGTAAGTATACTGTATAGAAATATATCAATATATCCCGTTTTAAGTGTGGCTTCATTACAATTCTTTACTTGGAAATCTGTTTCCGGTATACAGGGCTTTTTTTCTCAAACAATAGGTGCTGGAACTCAACCACGACCCCCCAAAGCCCCTTCACCCACACACACCCTCCAAATTACATCAAATAGTGGGTGTGGTCAGTCAAATTTCACAAACAGAAGAGGGTCTTAAAGGTGCATTAAAATACCAGGATTGCATTACATACAGAGTGCTGAGTTCAGGGGGGTTACACACAGAGTGCAGAGCTGTCACTTGTAAACACAGAAACTAGACTTCTGTGTTTACAAGTGATTGTGAAATGCAGCAACCCCCCCAAGGGACTGATCCAGAGGTGGGGGAGCTGAGTTCCCCCTGAACAAAAAAAGCCCTGCCCGTATAGATCAATGATGGTGTTACTATTGTAGGCAAAGGTGGTAAACTGATTCTGGGCTGGTGGTACTGGATGCATGGAATTTTGCAGCTGCAGCCAGGAGGGCTGGCAGGGCCTGAGGAGAGCTGAATGGGATCAGTAGTCCACCAAGGACAGCTAGCATTTAACCCAGTGGTCACTGCCTGCAAAAGGCATTTCTACAAGGCCTGGCTGGAACCAGAGTCAGGCCTAACCATGTGCTAGCTGAGGAGAAGTGATGTGCTGGAGAGAGAGAGGAGGTAATACAGTGGAACCTCGGTTTAAGAGTAACTTGGTTTGAGAGCGTTTTGATTCACGAGCAACTTTTTTTTTTAATTCTGACTCGGTTTGCGAGTGTTGACTCGCAAGACGAGCAGAATTCAAGTTAAATAGGCCTGCAGTACCTCATTTGGCCTGAGGTACGGGGGCACAGGAGCCGAGAAAAGCCGAACATTGGCCTGCAGTACCTCATTTGGCCTGAGGTACGAGGGCGCAGGCAGGGCCTGTCTTAATAGCATCATGGGCCCCTGGGAAAAGTAATGCTCTGAGGCCCCTACAATGGAGATGCAGTATCCCTCCAGGCATTCCAAGCATTTCGGTGCAAACAGTGCTGGACAGCTGGGCTCACCATGACACCAACCACAATGCTACTTCCGCAGGTGGGCTCTTAGTGCTGCCGGCTCAGCAGCTCCCACTCCAGCTCCTACCCCGCAGTCTTCGAGTCCCGAGCATTCAAGCTGCATGGGGTGGGGTCAGAGCATCACTGGCGCTTCGGCCCTGCCCCTCCCTGCTGGCTATGAAATAATAGGTATCGTTCTGCACAGCATGGGGCACCGCTGCCAGCCTGCCTCCCCTGTGTATCCATCACTCTCAGTGCCATCATGGGGCCCCCAATTTCGGGGAAGCGTGGGCTCAAGGACCAGCTACTTTGGAGAAAGTGCAGGGACCCCCCATGCAGCTGGGGCCCCTGGGCAGTGCCCAGGTGTGCCTTCTCATTAAGACAGCCCTGGGCGCAGGAAACGAGCCAAAGTGTCCTCCGGCTTTTTCGGACGTTTTCGACGCTCTCTGGCAACTCCCCCACCCCTGGCCGCATTCGGTATTGCATCCCATTGAAGTCAATGCGGAACAAATTATTTTCGTTTCCATTGACTTCAATAGGAAAACTCGCTTTGATATGCAACTACTTTGGATTACGAGCATTCTCCTGGAACGGACTATGCTCGTAATCCGAGGTTCAACTGTAGTCTGCAAGCAAGTTCGTGCAGGAGGAGTGAGAAGTGTAAATATGTACAGGGAGTGTACACAGTTCGGTCCCAGTGCAAATGTTTCTACTCAAATTCTGGGAGTAGGGCCAGATTCAGGTAGAAGTGCGGCGGCGTAACGTTTCGTAGATACGTTACACCGCCGCAAGTTTTCATCGCAAGTGCCTGATTCACAAAGCACTTGCGATGAAAACTACGCCGGCGGCCTCCGGCGTAAGCCCGCGTAATTCAAAGGGGCGTGTGCCATTTAAATTAGGCGCGCTCCCGCGCCGGACCTACCGCGCATGCTCCCTTTTGAATTACCCGCCGTGCTTTGCTTGACGTGACGTCATTTTTCGACCGGCGACGCGCGTAGCGTAATTCCGTATTCCCGGACGGCTTACGCAAACGACGTTAATTTTTAAATTTCGACGCGGGAACGACGGCCATACTTTATACAGCAATACGTTTGCTGTGTAAAGTTAAGGCACCCAAGACGACGACTAACTTTGCGACGGGAAACTAGACTAGCGGCGACGTAGCAAACGCGAAAAACCGTCGTGGATCGCCGTAACTCCTAATTTGCATACCTGACGCTGGTTTACGACGCAAACTCCCCCCAGCGGCGGCCGCGGTACTGCATCCTAAGATCCGACAGTGTAAAACAATTACACCTGTCGGATCTTCTGGCTATCTATGCGGAACTGATTCTATGAATCAGTCGCATAGATACTCTGAGAGATACGACGGAGTATCTGAGATACTCCGTCGTATCTCCTTTGTGAATCTGGCCCATAGTTTCTATGTTGAGTTTGTTTGTTCTTTATTTTAGTTCTATGATATGATTACAGAGATATTACCCAGAAGTTGATGGAGGTTGAAGTTAATCTGGCTGTATATACAGAATGTTAGTATAGTATGCAATATTACATGGAAGCTAAACTTTCTGAAGTTATATATGAATGTTTCTTCATCTGATGTCTGTGATCCTGTATAATGTAATTGTTTTGAACAATATATTTTCTGTTTTGTTTTTCTTGAAAAATTAATAAATTTACCCATAAAAAAAAAACATTCAGGATAAAGTATTCAAAGGAGGATCGATGTTAAGGGGAACCTGTCATATTTTCCCTGAATTTTTCAAGTATAGTTATTTATCTCCTTTAACCACTTCCCGCCGGCCCGACGACTTTTTACGGTCGCAATGTGGATCTTAATTGCCAGGAGGCCGTCTATATACGGCCTCTAGCCACTGGGGAGCGTGCGAGCGCCGTCGGCGGCATGCGTGCACGCCCGGCCGCGTCACTCAGGTGCCGATGCGCGTGCCTGGCGGCCGCGATGTCCGCAAGGGACACCCGGGATCGGCAGTCACAGAGACAGGGACATGGATCTCTGGGTGTAAACACAGAGCTCCACGTCCTGTCAGGGAGAGGAGACCGATGGTGTGTCCCTTGTATATAGGGATAACCATCGGTCACCTCCCCCAGTCACTCCCCTCCCCCCACAGTTAGAAACACTATGCAGGGTACGCATTAACCCTTTCTCGCCCCCTAGTGTTAACCCCTTCCCTGCCAGTCACATTTATACAGTAATCAGTGCATATTTATAGCACTGTTCGCTGTATAAATGTGAATGGTCCCAAAAATGTGTCAAAAGTGTCAGATGTGTCCGCCGCAATATCACAGTCGTGACAAAAAAAAAAAAAAAATAATAAAAATAAAAATTCATAAATCTATCCCCTATTTTGTAGGCGCTATTACTTATGCGCAAACCAATCACTATACGCTTATTGCGATTTTTTTTTTTTTTTACCAGAAGTATGTAGAAGAATACGTATCGGCCTAAACTGAGAAAAACATGTTTTTTTTTTTTTGTAATTGGATATTTAATATAGCAAAAAGTAAAAAAAAAATCGTTTTTTTTTTTTCACAATTGTCGCTCTATTTTTGTTTATATCGCAAAAAATAAAAACCGCAGAGGTGATCAAATACCACCAAAATAAAGCTCAATTTGTGGGGGAAAAAAGGACGTAAATTTTGTTTGGGAGCCACGTCGCACGACCGCGCAATTGTCATTCAAAGCGTGACAGTGCTGAAAGCTGAAATTTCGCCTGGGCAGGAAGGGGGGTTATGTGCCCAGTAAGCAAGTGGTTAATTTGGTCTCCATGTCTATTAGTCAACTAAGAGACCTGCAGGACATAGTGGTAAGTGTTCATCAGCAGCCATTATTTGGAGTAGTCATAATCCTGTGACTGTCTATGGCTAGTTGTCACCAGTTGCATATTTTATCTAGAGTGTTTTTTGTTATTGGTGAGGCCACCACCATCAGCTATATATGGCTCATATCTGAGTATGACTCACACATTGTAATCTCATATGTTTGTGATACAGAGACAGTATAATGGAACTATGCAGAGAATTCTGCCGTGTTGTAGGGAGTTGTAATTCGTCCTACAATGGCACAGAGTTTTAATGAAAGACCTGGTGATTATAAGTGTAGCTTTCTGCTCCTGATGACCAGGCGCTATGTTTAACCACTTGCCGCCCACCAATGACATATTGACGTCGGCAAAGTGGTTGTAGAATCCTGACTGGACGTCATATGACGTCCTCAGGATTCTAAGCCGATGCGCGCCCCCAGGGGCGCGCATCGCGGCGATCGTTGTTGCAGGGTGTCAATCTGACACCCCGCAACACCGATCAAGGTAAAGAGTCTCTCACGGAGACTCTTTACCACGTGATCAGCCGTGTCCAATCACGGCTGATCACAATGTAAATAGGAAAAGCCGGTAATCGGCTTTTCCTCACTTGCGTCTGTCATACTCGAGTAGAGGAGAGCCGATCGGCTGCTCCTGTGAGAGGGGGGGGGGTTTGTGCTGATCGATCATCAGCACAGCCCCCCCCCCCTGAGGATGCCCACTGGACCACCAGGGATGCCCACTGGACCATATAGACCACCAGAAATAAAAAAATAAATAAAAAAAGAATGCCACCCTAGACCACCAGGGATGAGGAGGACACAAAAAATGGATGCCAATCAGTGCCGCAATGGATGCCAATCAGTGCCCACAATGGGCATCACTGATTGGCAGGCATTGTTTGGCACTGATTGGCATCCATTAGTACAACACATACAATAGTGCCCATCCGTGCCACCTATCAGTGCCCATCCATGCCGCCTATCAGTGCCCATCCATGCCGCCTATCAGTGCCCATCCGTGCCGCCTATCCGTGCCCAGCCGTGCCGCCTATCCGTGCCCATCTGTGCCACCTATCCGTGCCCATGCGTGCCGCCTATCCAAGCCCATCCATGCCGCCTATCCGTGCCGCCTATCAGTGCCCATCCGTGCCGCCCATCAGTGCCGCATATTAGTGCCCATCAATGCCACCACATCAGTGCCACCTCATTGGTGCCCATCAGTGCCCGTCAGTGCAGTACCATCAGTGCCCATCAGTGAAGGAGAAAACTTACTTATTTACAATGTTTTATAACAGAAACAAAAAAAAACGTTTTGTTTTCAACATTTTCGTTCATTTTTTTATTTTTTTTGCAGAAAATAAATATCCCACAGGTGATCAAATACCACCAAAAGAAAGCTCTATTTGTGGGTACAAAATTATAAAAATGTAGTTTGGGTACAGTGTAGCATGACCGCGCAATTGTCATTCAAAGTGCAACAGCGCTGAAAGCTAAAAATTGGTCTGGGCGGGAAGGTGTATAAGTGCCCTGTATGGAAGTGGTTAAATTTAGTGTATGTCTGAGCTGGTAGTTAGCTCAGACTTTGGGATAATTAAGGCTAAAACAGCCTCTGTTCCGGCTATGGCAATGTTTGAAGGACTTCCCACTGTTGCCTGTAGGTGGCGTTACCACCCCAGACCAATGTTGGAATATAAGCAGGCCAGAGTGTATTGGGTGCTTTTCCCCCGGGAACAGCCAAGTGGGAGTGGGCAGACACCATTTTTGGGGGCTTGTTTCCTCGTGGCCTTCCTGGCTCGAGATATGTAATGGTCGATTGCCGCGGGGCCACGTTGGCCCGAGGCTGCATCCCTGCCAGGTAGGCACAGTTGTCCTGACTGGGGCCTGCACTTTGAAGGAGGTTTCTGCGCTGTTTGTCCTAAGGGAGGAAGCCAGTCAATGGACGAAACCAGGGGAGGACCTGTCCTGGAGAGGACCAAGCGGAATGCTGGTATCCCGGGGAAGGCCTGGTGACTTTATTGGAGGATGCACCGTAGCCTATGTTACCTTACAGTGTGCCGGGTCGGCTTAAAGGCTCTAAACTGTAATACTTAAAGGGGTTGTAAAGGTTCATCTTTTATTTTCTAAATTGGTTCCTTTAAGCTAGTGTATTGTTGGTTCACTTACCTTTTCCTTAGATTTCCCTTCTAAATGTTGGTTTTCTTTGTTTGAATTTCTAACTTCCTGTTTCTCCTCAGTAAGCTTTCCACCATCATCCGAGCGGTGGAAAGTCATTTAGAACAGCTTACTGAACACCTTACTGAGGAGGAACAGGAAGTGAGAAATTCAGACAATGGAAACAAAACAAAAAAACATTTAGAAGGGAAATCGAAGGAGAAGGTAAGTGAACCAACAATGCACTAGCTTAAAGTAACCTATTTAGGGGGTCTGGCCTTTCCACACCTCCAGCGCTACTATTATGCAGCACAGCTAAGGTCTATAGCTTCCTGGGTTACCCTTCCGGCCTATAATCGCTGGACTCAAATAGATAAAATTTGGATAGCCCCCATCCACCCAAACAATTTATTGTGGAACACTAATGCAGATGTCCCCTCCACCGCCCTGCTGCATACCACGAGCCTCTTACGCACTATTTGGAGACGACTAAATCGCAACACCCTCCTACAATCTGAGGCCTCTTTGGTAACAGCTTTTCTTTACAACCCTAAACTACCCGACAGCTTAACTTCCCAGATGATTTCCCCCTGGCTGCAGAGGAATCTCTTTCACTATGGACATCTGGTGAATCCAGTTTCTAGGACCTTGCTGCCATTCGACGAACTCGGGACTAAACACGAACTCCCTCGTATAGCCTTTTTCGGTTACCTCCAAATCAGACACTACACACTTACCATCACCCCCACCCTCCAATTCTCTAATCTATCCCCATTTGAACGCTTAATCTTATCAGGACCTACACAGAAAGGGCTCACCTCGGACATATATAAGCTTTTGAATTTCTATGATATGGCCATCCGGGGGAAACATAGCTATATGCGTAAATGGGAGGAACACATTGGAGAGGAGCTAACCCCTGAACAATGGGCTACCATATGGTCTTGGGCAGCCAAGAGTTCTTTGTGTACGCTCTACAAAGAGAACACGTATAAGGTACTTTTCCACTGGTACCTGACTCCGTCACGTCTGCATGCTATCTTTCCGTCGGCCTCGGATCGCTGCTGGAGATGTCTCCAGGACCGGGGCACGCTACTCCATGTTTACTGGAGCTGTCCAATCCTCCAACCCTATTGGCACTCGGTCCGGGGGCTGCTTCACCGGCTATTCAAGGTAGATATCCCTCTCTCCCCTCTTCTTTTTACTGGGCCTCCCCCCTCCTAAACTATCCACACTAGCTAAAAAGTTGGCCACACAAATTTTAACAGCAGCCAGATGTCTAGTAGCCCTTTACTGGAAACAACAAAACCCCCCATTTCTATCCGACCTTTACTCCAGAATTAAAGATGTAGAGGTCATGGAGTCCATGACAGCTAGGCTAGCGGACCGGGTGGACCGACATTCAGCAATGTAGGAACCGTGGCACCGGCGAATAGACCCCCCATGACCTCACGAGACCTCCCCCCCCCTCGTTCTATACAACACGATCACTTGGAGCCCGGGAGGGACGCACCCTTCTGCTTGGGTCTTTCTTATGCCCTTCCCTTGCTTTATCCTCTCCCCCCTTCTTTCCTCTTTCTTTCTCTTATTACCTTTCTTTTGCTCCTCTACCCCCCCCCCCTTTTTTTTTTCTTTTTCTTCCTTCCCTTTGGAATAGCGGGACACGCAAATGTAAATCGCGGACCTCACTAATGGTCTTTTTGGTGAGAGAAGCCTGCACTATAATTACTTTAGCGCTACTTCGGTCTGGTACGCAGTGCTTTCCCTTATTGACTCATGTCTGTGGTCTGTATGTTAATTTTATACTTTTATACTCTGTGTCCTTTCCAGAGCTGATGGCGACTGCTGATTCCCTTTTACTTCTGTATTGTTTTGTTCTTTTGTTTATGTTTTAAACCCAATAAAAATTGTCAATTATAAAAATAAAAAAAAAGTAACCTATTTAGAAAATAAAAAACGAACCTTTACAACCCCTTTAATCCTGTGGCAGAGGATTATTGAACAGTTCATCTTTATCGCACTAAAGTCTGTGGCAGAGACTGTTATTCTTTCTTTTTTGTTCGTGTATCACTCCGGCAGCTAGGCCGGTGAGAGAGGCCTATCTGGGTGAGCAATACCCACTCTGAGGAAAGTGGTGAATGTGACTTTTGAAGCTTCCCTAGTGATCTGCATCGAGTGCCTGAACATTCCCCTGACCCTCCATCCCTCTACCTGTGCAAGTTTGTGCGAAATAAAGCTTAACGAAAAGGATTTATAACTTGTGTGGACATTGAGGTTTCTATAGACTCTCATCCCTTAGACAACGAATGGTGAGGTAACTTGCAGGCCCAAATTTAAACCAGCAGCTCCTTCGGGGTAGTGCTACATAAGTGGAGCTGTTTAATTTTTGCTGCTATGTCTTCACCCCTTCTATCGTACACTTTGCAGAAATGTTGTCTCTTCCTCTCTGTAGCATTGGATAATTGCCACTTCCTTTCAATAGTGTCGCACAAAGGAGACTTCCCCATTTAGACACTGAACAATGTAACACTTCCTTGATCCCGAATTGAAACTTGATTGCCTTCCTCTGCTTACATCTGAGGCCTGCTTGAGTCCTATTTACATTGCACTGTGAATTTTTCAGGCCCGTGCCAGTCATATTTATATTAAATTGAGAGGCTTAAAAAAAGAATTCCGCTAATTTTTTATCTAAATTGGCCCCTCATAGAAAAACCCTGGTGTCATTTTCGAAAGATTATAAATACAAGGCTTTCTTTGAAAACAAACTTCCTTCTCATGCTGTCTTTGTGCATCTGACACATGCAGGAATTTTCTATGTCTGTTGACATGTGTAACCACTTCTCAACCTCTGTACAGCATAGTGATCAGGTCTGCAGGAGGAAAACAAGTTGATGCAAGAACTTCCCCTAGTCTGGTTTATGTAAGCTGCACAAAAAAAAAACATGATATAAAATAAGTGGTGAGTACAAAGACAACAATTTTAGGGTGTCAGATACGGGATACAAAGTATGGCCCGGATTCACAAAGCACTTACGCCGACGTATCTCGATATACGCCGCGTAAGTGTAACTATGCGCCGTCGTATGTGTGCGCCGTGCCCACAGAACTAGATACGCCTGAAAATAGGCTTCATCCGACCAACATAACTTTCCGTATCGTGGGCGCATATTTACGCTGGCCGCCTCATTGCAAACATGAAAATGAGGGAGATACGTCGATTCACAAACGTAGTTGCGCCCGGCACATAATATATGCGGTTTGCGTAAGGCTTACGTCCGGCGTATAGTTATTCCCCATCTATGAGGCGCAACTCATGCAAAGGTATGGACCAGGGAACAACCGTCGTATTTTACGACGCTTACGTAGTAGTACGTGAATAGGGCTGGGCGTAGGTTACATTCACATCGCAGGCAGTGATCCGTCGTATCTTAGGGAGTCGTTTCAACGTGATTCTGAGCATGCGCACTGGGATATGTCCACGGGATGGCGTATGCGCCGTTCGTTTTAAGTACTTCTATGACGCTTGGCCCATCATTTGCATGGGGTCATGCCTCATTAGCATGGCTCACACCCACTACCACCTACGCTGGCTTACCCCGAGGAAACCCAGCATATCTTTAACAGCGAGTGGGAGCGAGTGCTTTGTGAATCCAGTGCTTGCCTCTGTGCGCTGCACCGGCGTAGCGTAAAAGAGATACGCTACGCCAGCAAAAATATGCGCCAAGGTATGTGAATCCGGGCCTATGTGTTTAAAGCATTGAACTTCATTTTTTTCAGCACGTCGTTGTGTTTTACGTCACCGCGTTCTGACACGATCGGTTTTTAATCGATGGTGTGTAGGCACGACTGACCATCAGTCAGCTTCATCGGTTAACCAATGAAAATGGTCCATCAGACCGTTCTCATCGGATGGACCGATCGTGTGTACATGGCTTCACTGCCAGACACAGCCTCTGCTTAAACATTGGTCAGTGGATTTGATCTCAAAACAAGGTTAATGCACCCTACTGTTTCTAGGTGGGGCACAATTTGGTAACACCTTGGATGAGGCAATCTACCACGTGGATTGGAGCAAAAAAATATGGCCTCCTTTCACTGGAGTCAAGGCAATGTCAGTAGCCCTTTTGTCCTGGAAGAAGACCTCAAGGACTCAGTCTTACCAGCCTAGAAGATAATTCATGCAAGTCCCTTAGCACCCAACCAGAGTTCCTTTCTTAGGCAGTCAAAAGCCAAGAGCATCCAATCTTTTAAGGCCCCCGAAGAAGGCTTTCTGAAGTTTTTCCTGCCCAGGAGGTACAGGTGAGAGCGAGACTTTCTCTTTTCAGCCAAATCTGGATGGTGAGGGTCTCAGATTCCTCCTGGTTTGCAGTGTGGTATGAAGATGAACCTCTCACAATTATTGTCTCAAAACTCGTTTGTCTGGGGGAGAAGAGGGGGAGGCAGTGTATTCCCCAATCTACCTTGTTATAAAGACATCCGGAAATCCACTGTGGAACTCAAAACGTGGAATCCTTTCACATGGAGTCCTTGCAGACCATATCCTCCATTATTCAGAGGAAGGATTGGATAGTGTTAGTTGGCCTCAAGGACGCCTATCTTCATGTTTACAGGAACATCGAAGGTACTTGAGCTTCCATGTCAACGGTTGTCACCAGTCCCAATTTTTACCGTTTTGGCCTGAGTATAGCTCTAAGAACCTTTAAAAATATGTTAATGGTAGGCCCGGTACACACGAGCAAACATGTACGATGAAAGCGGTCCGTCGGACCGTTTTCACCGTACATGCCTGCCAGAGGGCTTCTGTACGATGGTTGTACTAACCATCGTACAGAAGTCCGCGCGTAAACACTACGCGGGGCGTGTCCGCGTCGTCGCCGCGACGATGACGCGGCGATGTGGGCGGGCCTGCCATTTAAAGGCTTCCACGCATGCGTCGAAGTCATTCGACGCATGCGAGGGACGGCGGGCGCTCGGACATGTACGGTAGGTCTGTACTGACGACCGTACATGTCCGAGCGGGCAGGATTCCAGCGGACGGTTTTAAAACACGTCCAGGAATATTTGCCCGCTGGGAAAAGGCCCGGCGGGCAAATGTTTGCTGGAATTCGGCCCGCTCGCGCCTACACACGACCGAACATGTATGCTGAAACTGGCCCGCGGACCAGTTTCAGCATACATGTTTGGTCGTGTGTACGGGGCCGTAGACTTTATTCATCATTAGTGAGTTCAAATTTACCATTATGTGGATGACATCCTGATCCTAGCCCAGTCCAGGGATGCCCTGTCAGCTCATATGGATGGATATATGAAGGATTGTTCTTGCCAAGTCAACCCAACATTTTATGAGGAAGAGAGCTGTAATCTGGATAGAGGAAGGTCTCTGGATGTAGTGTATATAGTTTTTACCAAAGCAGTTCATAAGGTACCCCATAAATGGTCAATTTACAAATTGAGGTCTGATGGCATTGACAATAGTTTATGTACCTGGATAGAAAACTGGTTACAGGAGCGCATCCAAAGGGTGGTGATAAATATCTTATCATCTGAATGGTCTAGAGTTGCAAGTGGGGTACCCCAAGGCTCTGTCCTGGGACCAATTACCGTATTTATCTTCATATAACGTGCCCCGGCGTATAGCGCGCACCCCCAAAATGGAAGGAAAATTCCTGGAAAAAAAAGAAATACTTAGTTTGGATGCCCCTCGTCGGTGTCTTGCCCGGCGTCCATCGGCGGCCTTGTCCGGTCCGGCGTCCTTCTGCGGCCATCGTGGTGTCCTCCCCGCTGTGTTTTTCAGCCGATCCCCTCTTCCCGCGCTGTGTTTGAACCACTATGCCGACATATACCGAGCGCAGTACACTCGGGCAGGCTCAGCTCCTCTCGCGTAAAGGACGTACAGGACGTGACCGCGAGCGTAGCCGAGCCTGTCCGAGTGTACTGCGCTCGGTATATGTCGGCGGAGTGGTTCAAACACAGCGCGGGAAGCGAGTATCGGCGTATATCCCGCACCCACGATTTTGCCCTGATTTTAAGGGCAAGAAAGTGCGCGGTATACGCCGATAAATACGGTATGTTTAACTTGTTCATACGGTGAATGACATAGAGGTTGGTAGAATACACAGACATTGCTTCCCATCCATCGGCTCACCAATCCTTCAGTGCCCTGCTGTTTTTCAGTGGATTTCACCTCTATTCTTGGAGCTGCTTCTCATTAGCTTAATTGTAAGTCTGAATATGTTTTAATCAATAAATGTTGGTGCATTTATACTGATCCAGCATCTTGGCTTCTGCCTTTCTTACATATTCAGTGCATCCTTTCTCTAGTCTGAATTGCCAAGAGCTGCAAATCAAAGTCTGTTTTTACTTCCCTGTTGAATTCCCAGCATATGGTCCCTATCTGCTGGTAGTTGAAGTTGTTGTCTGCAGATCTTCCACCACCCCTTTACTGCCTCTCCTATCCAATGGAGAAAAAGTACCGCTCCAAGCCCTGCGACCTATGCTGTGCTCCCGCCCTGTAGCACTAACAGGTGCAGACTCTGCGCTGATCCGTGGAATCAGCGCAGAGGCTTTTCAGCTCTGATAGGCTTTTCCGAGTACAGCCCTCGGGTCCCGGAAGCTTATACAAGGAACGCACTAGGGATGCGCTCCTTGTATAAGACTGACAGGCGTCTCAGCCAATCAGGTTGGCCTATTCTGGCTACCAGTAACCTGATTGGCTGAGACGCCTGCCAGTCATCGAGGGCGGTAGAAGACATCGAGGGACGTGGATGACTGACTCCAGTAAAGGTAAGTGCCGGGCGGAGGGGGTAGAGGGGCACTTTACAGGGCACAGTGTTGACAATTGATGGAACAGTGGCTGTGTTTGATGGCATGGCACAGTGGCTGCGTTTGATGGCATGGCACAGTGGTGACAATTGATGGCACAGTGGCTGCGTTTGATGGCATGGCACAGTGGCTGCGTTTAATGGCATGGCACAGTGGTGCGAATTGATGGCACAGTGGCTGCGTTTGATGGCATGGCACAGTGGTGACAATTGATGGCACAGTGGCTGCATTTGATGGGCACAGTGAGGCTGCAATTTTTTTTTTCCGTTTGCGCCCCCCCAAAAATTTTGAGCACCAGCCGCCACTGCCCCTTTTACTGCTTCTTTCAACTAACCATAAGGACACAAGAACTCTACAATCAACCATTGTGGGTTGGGTGGGCGTGGGATTGTCTTCCCTGAACAAATGAGTTTTCAGGAATCTCCTAATGGTGGACAGGGGGTTGATCGAACATACCAGGGCAGGTGGTTCCAGAGGATGGGAGAGGCTCTGGAGAAGTCCTAAAGGCGAGCATGGAAGGAGGTAACAAGGGAGCTAGAGAGAAGGAGGTCCTGGGAGGAGCGGAGGGGACAATTTGGGCGATATCTGCACTTATCGTTATGTTTGGCAGACGTTTAAGCCTTTTGCATCATTAACCACTTTGACTTCCAGTTACATTCCACAGCACGTATTCTCCATTTCCTTCATGCAGGACTGGAAAGGGGCTTGAGTTACAGTGGACTTATTCCCGAAAGCAAGCTATGAAGTAGGGACCTCCAATGGGTGATACCATTCTTAGCTGGGACTTGCCTCCAGTTTTGATTAAGTTAATGGATCCTCTTTTCTCCCCGAATTCGGATTGTTCCATCTCACACCAACTCAAAGACTTGACTTAAAAAACTTGACTTAAAGCAGTTGTAAAACCTCACATTTTCCCAGTGAAGTGAATAGCCTCAGATGATACACAGGGATGAAACAAATCCTCCTATACACATTTACATGTATATCTGCTGTCTTCCCCTTTCTACACTCTTTGAAAAGTGCAGATTGTGTTAGAAATCTTTCCTCCTCTTTCAGCAGTGGGTGGGGATTCTGCACTTACACTGTGTGAGAGCTGATTGGAGGAAAGGGACCCCCCTCCACATATGGAGAGGAAGGAAGGAACATGCAGAGCTGTATTCTGAAGAGACAAGCTCCCTGGTCATCTCCCTCCCCGACACTAATTTTCAGCTACTGTTATCTCCTGTGTCAGAGAACTTAGAAGTGACTCTGCTGATACAAGTGCCTTGAAAAAGTATTCATACCCATTGAAATTTTCCACATTTTCTCATGTTACAACCAAAAACGTAAACTCGTGGCACGCTGTATGCGACGGTCGGAAGGCTGTTTATTTGATTAAATAGGAACGCCCAGTCCCGCAGACCATACCCGGAAGCAGCGGAGAACATCTATCTCTAAAACGATATGTACCGCATTGATTTAAAAAAAAAAACACCCGATTGTGCTTCCCACAATTAGCCTCAATCTAATGTTAAAAATGTGTTTTTCGGGTGAACCCCCGCTTTAACAACATGAAACATTGTAACTATCGCTTCCTTCTTGGCTCAAAGGGAAATGGTCTGTATGTAAATGCAGAAAGTTTAACCACTTAAAATCTAAGGGCCATATTCTCAAAGAATTACGCCGGCGTATCAGCAGATACGCCAACGTAAGTCCGATTCTAAGGCCGTCCTATGTTTAAGTGTATTCTCAAACTGAGATACACTTAAACATGCCTAAGATACGACGGCCTGCGCCGTTGTATCTTAGGCTGCAATATTTACGCTGACCGCTAGGTGGCGTTTCCTTTGCGGTCAGCGTAGAATATGCAAATGACTAGTCACGCCGATTCACGAACGTACGCTTGCCCGTCGTAGTGTTCTTACGTCGTTTCCGTAAGCGATACGCGGCGTAAAGATAAACATGCCTCCTAGGTGGCATACTCAATGTTAAGTATGGCCGTCGTTCCCGCGTCCCAATTTGAAAATTTAACGTCGTTTGCGTAAGTCGTCTGTGAATGGCGCTGGACGCCATTTACGTTACCGTTAAAACAAATGACGTCCGTGCGACGTCATGTAGCGCAATGCACGTTGGGTAATTTACCCGACGGAGCATGCGCAGTACGATCGGCGCGGGAGCGCGCCTAATTTAAATGATCTACGCCCCCTACCAGGATCATTTGAATTAGGAGTGCTTCCGCGGGTGGACTTTACGCTACTCCGCCGCAAGTTTACAGGTAAGTGGTTTGGGAATCAGGCCCTTGCCCGTTAAACTTGCGGCGGAGTAACGTAAACGAGATACGTTACACCGCCGGATATGTACGAGAATCTGGCCCTAAATCTTTTTCTGACACTTGTTTCTTAAGTTAAAATCAATATTTTTTGCTCGAAAATTACTTGGAACCCCCAAACATTATATATATTTTAGCAGAGACCCTAGGGAATAAAATGGCAATTGCCGCACTATTTTATGTCACACTGTATTTGCCCAGCGGTCTTTCAAATGCAATTTTTTGGGGAAAAAATACATTTCAATTAATAAAAAAAAAAAAAAGAACTGTGAAGTAGCCCAATTTTTTTTGTTTTAATGTGAAAGATGATGTAATGCCGCGAGAATTGTGATCTATCTTCTAAGCCATGGGTCTTCAAACTACGGCCCTCCAGTTGTTCGGGAACTACAATTCCCATCATGCTTTGTTATGTCTGTGAATGTCAAAGTTTTACAATGCCTCATGGGATGTGTTTTTCCGCAACAGCTGGAGGGCCGTAGTTTGAGGATCCCTGTTCTAAGCTAATAAATTCATGATTCTCATTTTAGCCAGAATCGTGCAGCTCTACTTTGAGGGCTTCATGGGCTCTATTTACTAATTAGACCACTTCTGAAGGCAATTGGTTCCACTAGATTTTAGTTAGGGGTATCAGAGTAAAGGGGGCTGAATACAAATGCACGTCACACTTTTCACATATTTATTTGTAAAAAAAATTGAAAACCATTTATTATTTTCCTTCCACTTCACAGTTATGTGCCACTTTGTGTTGGTCTATCACATAAAATCCCAATAAAATACATTTACATTTTAGGTTGCAACAGGACAAAATGTGCAACATGAATACTTTTTCAAGGCACTGTAACAGAGGAACGAAGCACCAGAGAGAAACCACACTTAGAGCTTTGGAGAGATAAGTAAACACTACAGATATATGTGCTTGGATCAAATTTCATGAATTGGATTTATAAATCACTTTAAAGCGGATCTCCGCTGAAAAAAAAAAATATTAAAAGCCAGCAGGTACAAATACTGCAGCTGCTGACTTTTAATATTAGGACACTTACCTGTCCTGGAGTCCAGCGCCATCGGCAGCAGAGGACGAGCGATCGCTCGTCACTCTTCTGCCCCCACCGCCATCCTCGGTGAGGGAATCAGGAAGTGAAGCGCTCCCACTTCACTGCCCGATTCCCTATGGCGCATGCGTGAGTCGTGCAGCACCGTCCTCACTGGTCCCCGTTGTGTTCTGGGAGCCGAGTGTTTCCCGGGTGGGGGCGGGAAGTGATGCACTACCCGCAGTGAGGACTCCCAGAAGTGGGTGCAAATACCTGTCTTTGACAGGTATCTGCACCCCCTCCCCCCTGAAAGGTGTCAAATGTGACACCGGAGGGGGGGGAGGGTTCCGATGAGCGGAAGTTCCACTTTAGGGTGGAGAACCGCTTTAAGTCTCTTTTGTCTTGTACTCCTGCCCTCTGCATTCTGTGCAGTACATACTCCTGGATTCTGCTGTCTGTGTGTCCCGTACTCAGGTGACAGGCTTGACAATGTGTTTGGTTATTCGAATATATTCTGATGGGGACAACTGATGTAAGGAGGCACATGAATGGGGACAATTAATGTAAAGGGGACTCTGATGAAGACACCTAATGCGAGGAGGGACTCTGATGAAGACTCCTGATGTAAGGTTGGGGGGGACAAGACTCTGATCACTCTTGATGTAAGGGAGGACTCTGTTGACCCTTGATGTAAGGGTGGACTCTGATGGAAGTGGGGACTCCGATAAGAACTCTTGATGTAAAAGAGATTACTATGAGGTCTCTTGATGTAAGAGGGGGGGGGGGTGTGATGAGGACCTTTGAAGTAAGAAGCAACTCTGGTGAGAACTATTGATGTATGGGGAACTCTGATGAGTACTCTTAATGTAAAGGGGGGCTCTGATTGGGACTCTTGATGTAAGGGGGACATGGATGAGGGCTTCTGATGCAAAGAGAGACTCTGATGAAGACCCCTAATGTAAGGGGGTCTCTGATGACTCTTGATATAAGGGGGGGACTCTGATGACTCAGTATCCCCCCAGACTTTCCATACTGCACCCCCATATCACACAGCCTAGATCTGGCCCTTGATGAGTGGCTCTGTATACAGTTTACCTCCAGGGCCGCTCACCTGTCCTTAGCCGCGTGTCATCGCTCTTTGGAGCCTGTCATTGATTTGTACAGGTTTAACAGCCGCAGCTAATCAGAAACACAGGTCACATAATGCACAGGGACACGCGTGACGTAACGCTCCGCCCAAATATAAATGGGTCTTAAAGTGTAATGCCGCGTACACACGATCATTTTTCAGCATGAAAAAAAACGTAGTTTTTCAGCATGTCCAAATTTTTTACAACCAGAAAAACGACATTGTTTAAAACATCGTTAAAAAATGTAGCATGTTCGATTATTTTTTTTTGTCATTTTTCAGAACCTGAAAAATTATGTGTAGCCCACACACGATCATTTTAACCACTTCCTTACTGGGCACATATACCCCTTCCTGACCAGGTGAAATTTCAGCTTCCGGCACTGCGTCACTTTAACAGACAATTGCGCGGTCGTGCGACGTGGCTCCCAAAATTGACGTCCTTTTTTCCCCACAAATAGAGCTTTCTTTTGGTGGTATTTGATCACCTCTGCGGTTTTTCTTTTTTGCGCTATAAACAAAAATAAAGCGACAATTTTGAAAAAAAAACAATATTTTTTACTTGTTGCTGTAATAAATAGCCCAATTTTTTTTAAAAAAACATTTTTTTTCTCAGTCTAGGCGATACGTATTCTTCTACATATTTTTGGTAAAAAAAATCAAATAAAAAAAATCGCAAGAAGCGTCTGGTTTGCGCAAAAGTTATTGAGCTTACAAAATAGGGGACAGAATTATTATTATTTTTTATTATTTTTTTTTTACTACTAATGGCGGCGATCAGCATTTTTTTCATGACTGCGACATTATAGCGGACACATCGGACACTTTTGACACATTTTTGACGCCATTCACATTTATACAGCGATCAGTGCTATAAATATGCACTAATTACTGTATAAATGTGACTGGCATTGAAGGGGTTAACACTAGGGGGTGAGGAAGGGGTTAAATGTGTACCCTGAATTGTGTTCTAACTGTGTGTGGAGGGAGGTGACTGGGGGAGGTGACCGATCTGTGTCTCTATGTACAAGAGACACAGATCGGTCTCCTCTCTCCCCTGACAGGACATGGATCTCTGTGTTTACACACAGAGCTGCACGTCTTGTCCCTGTAGCTGCCGATCACGAGTGCCTGGCGGACATCACGGCGGCCAGGCACTGGCATTGGCATCTCAGTGATGCGGCGAGCACGCGCGCCGCCGCCGGAAGCGCCGCTAACTGCGCGCGCAGGCCGCAAAAACACGGCCAGTTAGAGAATTAGAACCACCCTGCTGCCTTATAAAGTCGTACGGCCGTCGGGTAGTGGTTAAATGACGTTTTTCAAAAACAACGTATTTTTTCATGCTGAAAAATGATCGTGTGTACGCGGCATAAGGGTTGGGCTGTGCAATGTGTAGCCTTTCTCTATGTGGTAATGAAGGGTATGCACACCTCCCAACTTTTTGTGGAAGGAAGGAGGGACACCTATTAGCAAAAGTATGTAGGCATCAGACACACCCCCTGTCACGCCCCCTTAAAGGAGAATTATACCAAAAAAAAAGATTAATTAAACCCACAAAGGCTTTTTTTTTTACCACAACTATTCCTTTATATTGGCCTTTGAAATTTACAAATGCAGCAATTTAGATATTGGATGAAAGGCCAGTTCACACCACATGCAGTCCAGTGCGTTTTTTTTTTTTTCTGCATCAAAGACACATAGAAAGTAGGTTATATGTTTTCCAATGGCCTTGTCCACACCAGTGCTTGCAGTCCCGTTGCGTTCCAGTTCCAGAAAAAAAAGTAGAACATGCTGAATTTTTCCTGCACTGGACTGTACTGGAATGCTGTAAAACGCATCAAAAGCGCACTGGAACGCAACTGTCCTTATTTAAAGTGGTTGTAAACCCCTCCTTACAACTTGCACCTACAGGTAAGCCTAGATTAAGACTTACCTGTAGGTGCAAGAAATATCTCCTTAACCTACACGGTTAAAGTGGAGTTCCACCCATAAATATAACATTACATCAGTAGTTTTAAAAAAATGTCATTAGTCCTTTACGAATTTTTTTTTTTTTTTTTAGATGCCTTCAAAGTGTTGTTGCTAGGCAGAATAGTTAATCTTCCCACTTCCTGCACCTAGGTGCTTAATGCTTCCTAACCTACACCGCACAGACTCCTGGGAATGTAGTGGGTGTAACTTTCCAGGAGTCTGTGCACTCCCCAGTCTCAAAGAATCATGTGACTTGGAGTGAACAGGTGCTGAAACCTGATCTGACACTGCTTGTGCAGCACTGAGCATGTGCGAGATTTGCAAGGCTGAAATCCAGGAAGTCATACAGTCTGGCTTCATGATGCCCACACTTAAGATGGCCCCAGTCAATTTCTATTTTATAAAGTGTCTAAATGCTGTAACAACCTAACAAAACGGACCTTAGTTTACAGACTAACTTTACTAGAATACATTAAGCTTGTGTATTACAGGGGTATTTATATTTAAAAAGTGAAATTGTGGCCGGAACTCCGCTTTAAGGAGATATTTGCTGTAAGGACTGCACCGATGTCTACGGCGCATGCACGTCGTAGACAACGGCGCTGGCACACTGAGCGTGCCGTGTTTGTTAATGGGGCAATGGGGGGTTAATGCCGTAATCCCGCGAACGCGCGGGGATCTGCCGATCCAGTGCGCATGCGCAGGAGTGACTTCATCGCTGCTCCGGCCAGTCACAGTGCCAGAACGGCGAAACAAGGAAGAATACTGTAGGAGACATGACGGTGGCGGCTGAGCGGACGGAGGGGAACTTCGGGGGCTTCGATCTCAGGTAAGTCAATCATGATGAGCTAGTATGCATAGCAAGACTTTCTCTTGCAGGTTTTTTTTTTTTCTTTTTAAAAGGTTGAGGGTTTACTTCCTCTTTAAAGTTAAGAAAAGACAGGGGGAAAAAATGCACTGGACTGCATCAAAAACGCATGCGGTCTGCATTTCTATGGTGTGAACTGGACCTTAAGGTTAAGAAAAAAGAGGGGGGGCACTGGACTGCATCAAAAACGTATTATAACGCGCATGCTGAAAATCATCTGGAATGCATCCAGGCTGCGTTCTAAGGTGTGAAGTGACCCGAAAGGTTTAGCACTGGGAAACATGTTTTGAAATTACAGTGATAGTGCATATTTTTAGCACTAATCACTGCGTTAGTGTCACTGGTCCCCAAAAAGTGTCAGTTAGTGTCTAATTTGTCCGTCGCAATATCGCTGATCGCCACCATTACTAATAAAAAAATATATATGTAGCACTGACATTCTTGTATATTGATGTGTGTTTGCATACTTTAATACAACGTCTATGGACATTGCTATGTTTAAGTATTTGGAGCCATCTAGTGACCAAATACTGGTAATGCAGAGAGATGTTTTGTTTAGTATTTTGGTTGCCTTGGAGACGAGGAGAGACCCAAATACTGGTAATGCAGAGAAATGTTTTGTTTAGTATTTTGGTTGCCTTGGAGACGAGGACAGACAGGGGAAAACAATCCCGGTTGTTGGGGCAAGTGATCTGAGGGTGCCCGAGGGACGGTGGCCGGATTGCAGAGACCGAGAGACACTCATCCGAGCATCGGAGAACCGGATCCATCCAGCGGAGCTGAACGGAGCTGACGGAGAAGCAAGTTGCAGTCACAGGACCCTGAACAAAAGTTACTACCCGGAGCTCCGATCCAGTGGGTGAGCGGGTCACGACCCACAGTTTGCTAAGTTTACACGCAGTTAGACTCATATACAGGCCTCACTGGGATTTATAGTTCCACAGAGGAGCAGAGAAACTGACACTGAGAAGGCTTGAGGCCTATCTAATTTGACGTTTCAAGCAATTTTAACCACTTGCTGACGGCCGTACGACTTTGTACGGCCGCAGCGCGGCTCCCAATCTCTAACAGGCCGTCTTTTTACGGCCGCCCCTTTGCTCGTTCCCCGCGCGCGCTCCCGAGCGCGCAGCGGGGAACTGCTGTGCTGGCCGTGTCCCTTGGACACAGCCAGTCACAGATCGCCGTGAACGGCCAATCGGAGCGGCCGTTTCCTAGGCGATCTGTGCGGCCAATGAGAGATGATCTCATATGTTTACATATGAGATCATCTCTCATTCCCGACTCTCGCAGACAGCGGTGCTGTCAGGGGAGAGAGGAGACGGATCTGTGTCTCTTGTACATAGAGACACAGATCGGTCACCCCCCTTCCCCCACAGTTAGAACACTAATATTAGGGTACACATTTAACCCCTTCCTCACCCCCTAGTGTTAACCCCTTCCCTGCCAGTCACATTTATACAGTAATTAGTGCATATTTATAGCACTGATTGCAGTATAAATGTGAATGGCGCCAAAAATGTGTCAAAAGTGTCCGATGTGTCCGCCATAACGTCGCAGTCCCAATAAAAATCGCAGATCGCCGCCATTTCTAGTAAAAAAAAAAAATAATAATAATTCTGTCCCTTATTTTGTAGGCGCTATAACTTTTGCGCAAACCAGTCGCTTATTGCGATTTTTTTTTTTTTTTTTTTTTACTAAAAATATGTAGAATACGTATCGGCCTAGACTGAGGATAAAAAAAAAAACTTAAAAAAAAAAATTGAGCTATTTATAATAGCAACAAGTAAAAAAATTTTTTTTTTTTCAAAATTGTCGCTCTATTTTTGTTTATAGCGCAAAAAATATCAGAGGTGATCAAATACCACCAAAAGAAAGCTCTATTTGTGGGGAAAAAAGGACGTTAATTTTGTTTGGGAGCCATGTCGCACGACCGCGCAATTGTCAGTTAAAGCGACGCAGTGCCGAATCGCAAAAAGTCCTCTGGTCAGGAAGGGGTTTAAGTGCCCAGTAAGGAAGTGGTTAAAATAGTTGTTGCAGTTACACCAGGAGCATTTTCACTTCAATTGGACTCATCAAATCACAAGGAGTTACTTTAGCTAGCGAAGAAAAGAAGATCCAAGACTAAGTACTTTAAGTGAGATCTCACGCATAGCTAATAAAGTAGGGGGAGCTCCCAGGTATAAAATGTTTATGTATACTGTTTTCAAATAAGATGGGCCAGATTCACGTAGCGCAGCGGATCTATAGATCCGCTCGTTCTACGTGAATTAAGATCCGCTCCCGCAAGTTTAGGAGGCAAGTGGCTAATTTACAAACAACTTACCTCCAAACTTGCGACGGCGGATCCTAAATCCCCCGGCGGAATTCAAATTCCGCGGCTAGGGGAGTGTACTATTTAAATCAGGCGCGTTCCCGCGCCGATTTAAATGCGCAGGCGCCGTCCGCGAAATTTCCCAGCGTGCATTGCTCCCACTGACGTCGCTAGGACGTCGGTGGTTGCGACGCTTACGTAAACGACGTCCATCCGTATTCGAGAACGACTTACGCAAACGACGTTAAAAAATTTAAATTCGACGCGGGAACGTCGGCTATACTTAACATTGGCTGCGCCTGATAAAAGAAGGGGTAAGTATACGACGGAAAACCGCTATGGAAACGACGTAAGAACACTGCGACGGGTCCGCGTACATTCGTGAATTTGCGTATCTCGCTGATTTACATATTATTTATTGTAAATCAGCGGGAACGCCCCTGGCGCCATTTTTAAATTGAAAAAAAGATCCGACAGTGTAACACATTGTAACACTGTCGGATCTAGCCCTATCTATGCGTATCTGATTCTATGAATCAGGCGCATAGATAGGACCAGTGTAAGTCAGAGATACGAGGGCGTATCTGTAGATACACCGTCGTATCTCTTTGTGAATCTGGCCCCTTATGTTTAAATCAATTGTGCTGTCGTCTTACGTTGGGATGACAGCACAATTACTGTAATCACTTCTTTGCATATTTCACAGTAAAATATATCTCTGGTTAAAGGGGAGTTCCACCCACAATTTCACTTTTTAAATATAAATACCCCGGTAATACACAAGCTTAATGTATTCTAGTAAAGTTAGTCTGTAAACTAAGGTCCGTTTTGTTAGGTTGTTACAGCATTTAGATAGTTTATAATCTAGAAATAGACCGTGGCCATCTTAAGTGTGGGCATCATGAAGCCAGACTGTATGACTTCCTGGATTTCAGCTTTGCATATCTCGCACATGCTCAGTGCACAAGCAATGTAATAGTTTTCAGTCAGGTTTGCAAGGACTACTGGGAAACATGATGCCTATCCCAGAAACCCTTGCAAATAGCCTAGGCAAATAAGGAGGAGGTAGTAATGAAGGACTACAAAATAAAGGTATTTACAAGCAACAAATTAAATAAAAATTGTCCATTCTGAACACTATGAGATTAGAGCATGCAGCACAGACAAACATAAAAAAATGGGTGGAACTCCACTTTAAGTATCCAGTTGTTGTGGCGTACTGTTTTTCTCACTCCAAGTGCAGTCAGTGGATCCTGGGGTTAGAATACAGGTATTTTGTATTGTCTTACATTGTATTGTATTGCATTGCATCACAGCTGTGCCAAGGGGATTGAGCCAAGTTAGTGGGGTTTATTGGTAGAGTGCAGGCCCAAATTAAACCAGCAGCTCCTTCGGGGGTCAGTGCTACATATATATATACCCCATAGTTTGTAGACGCTATAACTTTTGCGCAAACCAATCAATATACACTTACTGGAAAAAAACAATTACCAAAAATATGTAGCAGAATACATATTGGCCTAAATTAGATTTTGTATTGGATATATTTTATAGCAGAAAGTAAAAAATATTGTTTTAGTTTTTTTCAAAATTGTCAGTCGTTTTTTGGTTATAGCGCAAAAAAGTTGAAAAAACGAAGAGATGATCAAGTACCACCAAATGAAAGCTCTATTTTTGGGGGAAAAAAGGGCATACATTTTATTTGGGTACAGCGTCGCACGACTGCGCAATTGTCAGTTAAATCAGTTAAACGAATCGCACAAAATGGTCTGGTCATTAAGGGGATAATTTAATAATGCGGAGGTGAAGTGGTTATACAACTACTGTATATAGAACAGACCAAATTTGGGACAAATGAGGAGGAAAGAAGGACAGAGGGACATTTTTCCAAATCAGGAACAGTCCCTCAGAATCAGGGACAGTCCCTTGGCATTAGGGACAGCTCCTGGAGATCAGGGACAACTCCTGGAAATCAGGGACAGCTCCTGGAGATCAGAGACAGCTTCTGGAGATCAGGGACAACTTTTGAAATCAGGGACAGCTCCTGGAAAGCAGGGATAGCTCGTGGAGATCAGGGACAACTCTTGAAATCAGGGACAGCTCCTGGAAATCAGAGACAACTCCTGGAGATCATGGACAGCTCCTTGAGATCAGGGACAGTTCCTGGAGATCAGAGACAACTCCTGAAATCAGGGACAGCTCCTGAAAATCAGGGACAGCTCCTGGAGATCAGGGACAACTCCTGGAGATCAGGGACAGTTCTGGAGATCAGGGACAGCTCATTGAGATCAGGGACAGTTCCTGGAGATCAGGGACAGTTCTGGAGATCAGGGACAGCTCCTTGAGATCAGGGACAGTTCTTGGAGATCAGGGACAGCTTCTGGAGATCAGAGACAGCTCCTGGAAATCGGGGACAGCTCCTGGAAATCAGGGACAGCTCCTGGAGATCAGGGACAACTCCTAAAGATCAGGGACAGTTCTGGAGATCAGGGACAGCTCCTGGAGATCAGGGACAACTCCTGGAGATCAGAGACAGCTCCTGGAAATCAGGGACAGCTCCTGAAATCAGGGACAGTTCCTGGAGATCAGGGACAACTCCTGAAATCAGGGACAGCTCCTGGAAATCAGTGACAGCTCCTGGATATCAGAGACAACTCCTGAAATCAGGGACAGCTCCTGAAAATCAGGGACAGCTCCTGGAGATCAGGGACAACTCCTGGAGTTTAGGGACAGTTCTGGAGATCAGGGACAGTTCCTGGAGATCAGGGACAGCTCCTGGGAATCAGGGACAGCTCCTGGAGATCAGAGACATCTCCTGGAAATCAGGGACAGCTCCTGGGAATCAGGGACAACTCTTGAAATCAGGGACAGCTCCTGGGAATCAGGGACAGCTCCTGGAGATCAGGGACAGCTCCTGGAAATCAGGGACAGCTCCTGGAGATCAGGGACAGCTCCTGGAAATCAGGGACATCTCCTGGAAATCAGGGACATCTCCTGGGAATCAGGGACAGCTCCTGGAGATCAGGGACAGCTCCTGGAAATCAGGGACATCTCCTGGGAATCAGGGACAGCTCCTGGAGATCAGGGACAGTCCCTTGGAATCAGGGACAGCTCCTGGAGATCAGAGACAGCTCTTGGAAATCAGTGACAGTCCCTTGGAATCAGGGACAGCTCTTTGGAATCAGAGTAAGTCCCTCAGAATCACTGACAATCCCTCGGAATCTGGGACAGTTGGGAGTTATGGGGGTGACACTGAGTCATAGTGAAGGGTTGCAATTCTTGGGCTGTGACAGGTTCACTTTAATTGCAATGTGTTTTCTATCCACCTTCTCTTCTTCCCAGGGATCTGCATGATGCTGAGTATAGGAAGTAGAATGAATAGTAAAGGATGTCCCTGTATGTAGAAAACAGTCATATATGAGGGTGGGGGGGTGTCTGGTATGCTCTCTCTCTCTCTCTATTCCGCTCACTGACTCATTCATCATGACATGCATTCCTCCCGAGTCCAGTCCACGTTGACAGTGTGGGCAAATCGCCCTTACCCAAGATGGCCGCTCGGCGCCTGCCGCGGTCCCCTCTCATAGTAATCACTCCATTGAAGCGTGAGCTGGGGCGCAGCCATTGGCGAAACGGAATACGTTGGTTTCCCCAGCCTCGCGATTTCGTCCAATGGCAGCGTGCCTAGGAGCTTGACGTGGGGACGGGAAGCCACGCCCCCCGGCACTCATTGCTTTAGTCTGATTGCTAGGCGGACGGGCTCACTGAAGAGCAGCACAGGAGGAGATGGCGCCTGGGGATGCGATGAAAGCTGCTGAGGAACTGGCAGACCAGGTAACAGCTCTATAAAGCCACTGCCCGGTCACCCTTCCAGTATTCTGCTTCTAATACAGCCCGGTCACTGTGTCACTCTTTTTACCATAATGGTACAGTCCGTGGCTCCCCTATTCCTTCTCCCAGCAGCTGTTGGTATGTTCCATCATGGATGTTTGGTAGTGGAGAATGGGAGAAACCATTTGATAAGAGGGGGGGTGGAGTGATATCTGGGCACGTCTTACAATGTCAGCTGTTGATTTGTGCTTACTCTTGGTATTTGCATTGCCCAATATGAGTGTTATTATAACCAGCGTGTGTTCTCTAATACTGCAACAATGCATGCTTCCTGGCTGTGCAGTATTAGGCAACCTGTGGCTTTCCAGCTGCTGAGAAACTGCAAGTCCCATCATTCCTCCAGGACAGGCAGCAGCTGCTGGGGAGTAAACAGCTGGCCAGAGGATGGTATAACCCTTAAAGTGCAAGTACACTCCAAAAATCAATTCCTCCTGTTTGCATTTGTTTTTTTGTTTTTGTTTTTTAGTCTGCTAGATCTACCATTTAATACATTTTTATTTTATCTGTTTGATAAGTGCAAATAAATAAATAAAGACCTGTTGATCCTGCCAGAAATTCAGTGAGCTGTGCTGGACTCCTATCAGTTATTCCTTTTTAGATGTGGTGGCTGCATTTTTTTTTTTTCTGTTTATCTTCACCTGGTGATCCTGCAAGTAACACACCTCCATTCTAGGGTGACAACGCTCCCACCATGCTGTATCTATAGACAGGCAAAGTTGTCACCCTAAACCGAGATTTTTGTTTTTCAACTACAGATCACCTCCCCATGTCATGGAGAAGAGGAACAGGTTCTGTATTCCAAACACAATTCCCTGTCTAGGGTGACAACGCTGCCTTTCTATAGATATGGCATGGTGAGGGTTGTCACCCTAGACTGGGAATTGTGTTGGAATATGGAACCCCCCCCCCCCCATTGTAATGGAGAAGAGGAGCAGGTTCTGTATTCCAAACACAATTCCCTGTCTGGGGGTAGAGGTCGACCGATATGGGTTTTTCTCTGGCCGATGCCGATATTTAGAAATCGCGGCGGCCGATAGCTGATTTATGATGCCGATTTTTATTTTTATTTTTTTTGGGCCGATATGTTAAGCCGATTTTTCAGGCGCTTTTGAGCTAAACAGTAAAGTTAACCCATATTTTTTTTTTTTTTTTCGTACAAAAGTTTTCATTACCTGTTTTTGTGTATTATATATATATATATATATAATATAGTGTGTGTGTATGTGTGTGTATATATGTATGTATGTATGTATGTGTGTATATATATATACATACATACATACATACATACATACATACATACATACATACATACGTTGACAAATTTGCTTGGAATCTAGGAGCCAGCTAAAAAAGTTAGGAGCCAGAAAACGCACCCCGTCCCGATGAGCTTGCGCGCAGAAGCAAACACATACGTGAGCAGCGCCCGCATATGTAAACGGTGTTCAAACCACACATGTGAGGTATCACCGCGATTGGTAGAGCGAGAGCAATAATTCTAGCCCTAGACCTCCTCTGTAGCTCAAAACATGCAACCTGTAGATTTTTTTTAAACGTCGCCTATGAAGATTTTAAAGGGTAAAAGTTTGTCGGCATTCCACGAGCGGACGCAATTTTGAAGCGTGACATGTTGGGTATGAATTTACTCGGCGTAACATTATCTTTCATAATATTAAAAAAAAAAATGGGGATAACTTTACTGTTGTCTTATTTTTTAATTAAAAAAAGTGTAATTTTTTCCCAAAAAAGTGCGTTGTAAGACCGCTGCGCAAATACAGCGTGACAGAAAGTATTGCAACGATCGTCATTTTATTCTCTAGGGTGTTGGGATAAAAAATATATATATAATGTTTGGGGGTTCTAATTAGAGGGAAGAAGATGGCATTGAAAAATAGTTAAAAATGACATTAGAATTGCTGTTTAACTTGTAATGCTTAACTTGAAATACCAACGGCCACCACCAGATGGCGCCAGCTCACACATCTGGTGGTAATAACTTGTAATACCAACGGCTCACCACCAGATGGCGCCAGCTCACAAAAAAAGCCAAGTCGCCAGGACCCTATTTCTAGTCGCCATGGCGACCTGGCGCCCGGGATTTGTCGAACCCTGTACATATATACACACACACACACACACACACACACACACACACACACACACACACACACACACACACACACACACACACACACACTATTATATATAATGTAATACACAAAAACAGGTAATGAAAACTTTTGGACGAAAAAAAATAAATATGGGCTAACTTTACTGTTTAGTTATTTTTTTTTTTATTTGTTAAAGTATAATTTTTTCCCCAAAAAATGTGTTTGAAAGACCGCTGCCCAAATACCGTGTAACATTAAATATTGCAGCAATCGCTATTTTATTTCCTAGGGTCTCTGCTAAAAAAAAAATATGTGTGTGTGTGTGTGTGTGTGTGTGTGTGTGTGTGTGTGTGTTTGGGGGTTCCAAGTAATTTTCTAGCAGAAAATACAGGATTTTTACTTGTAAGCAACAAGTGTCAAAAAAGAATTGGCCTTTAAACTGAGAACTCTCCTACACGGAGTTCAGTTCATTGACAAGTAGCAACATTGTATATCTTTTCTCAAAACTTGGCAGGCTGCCCAGGAGAGAGAGAGAAGTCTTCTAGGCAACTTGCATTGACTTCTATTACAGAAGCTTTTTGCAAGTCACGGTGCTGAAGTTTAAAGCGGAGTTCCGGCCACAATTTCACTTTTTAAATATAAATACCCCTGTAATACACAAGCTTAATGTATTCTAGTAAAGTTAGTCTGTAAACTAAGGTCCGTTTTGTTAGGTTGTTACAGCATTTAGACACTTTATAAAATAGAAATTGACTGGGGCCATCTTAAGTGTGGGCATCATGAAGCCAGACTGTATGACTTCCTGGATTTCAGCCTTGCAAATCTCGCACATGCTCAGTGCTGCACAAGCAGTGTCAGATCAGGTTTCAGCACCTGTGCTGTCCAAGTCACATGATTCTTTGAGACTGGGGAGTGCACAGACTCCTGGAAAGTTACACCCACTTCATTCCCAGGAGTCTGTGCGGTGTAGGTTAGGAAGCTTAAGCACCTAGGTGCAGGAAGTGGGAAGATTAACTATTCTGCCTAGCAACAACACTTCGAAGGCATCTAAAAAAAAAAAAAAATATTTCGTAAAGGACTAATGACATTTTTTTAAAACTACTGATGTAATGTTATATTTATGGGTGGAACTCCACTTTAAATCGGCTTTTTTAAAGCACAAATCGGCCGATGCCGATTAATTAAAAAACGTCAAATATCGGCCGATATATCGGTCGACCTCTAGTCTAGGGTGACAATGCTGCCTTTCTATAGATATGGCATGTTGAGCGTTGTCACCCTAGACCGGGAATTGTGTTTGGAATACAGAACTTGCTCCTCTTCTCCATTACAATGGGGGGGGGGGGGATTCCGTATTCCAAACCCAATCCCCGGTCTAAGGTGACAACGCTCACTGTGCAATATCTATAGAAAGGCAGCGTTGTCACCCTAGACTGGAAATTGTGTTTGGAATACGGAACCCCCCCATTGTAATGGAGAAGAAGAGCAGGTTCTGTATTCCAAACACAATTCCCTGTCTAGGGTGACAACGCTGCCTTTCTATAGATATGGCATGGTGAGGGTTGTCACCCTAGACTGGGAATTGTGTTTGGAATACAGAACCTACTCTTCTTCTCCATTACAATGGGGGGGTTCCGTATTCCAAACACAATTCCCTGTCTAGGGTGACAACGCTGCCTTTCTATAGATATGGCATGGTGAGGGTTGTCACCCTAGACCGGGAATTGTGTTTGGAATAGGGAACCCCTCCCCCCCCCCCATATTGTAATGGAGAAGAGAAGCAGGTTTCTGTATTCCAAACACAATTCCCTGTCTAGGGTGACAACACTGCCTTACTAAAATATATATATATGTTACTGGCAGGATCACCAGATGAAAATAAAGGGATGGGGGGAAAGAAAACAAACGCAATATAAGGATTGTTAAAGGCACAGTCTACCTTTTGAACCAATAGAGCAGCACTGTGCTTAGAACTTCACCTGGCAGCACTAAGGTTGTTGGTTCAAGTCCCAACCATGGCACTACCTGCCTGGAGTTTGCATGTTCTCCCTGTGCCTGCATTGGTTTCCTCCATGTACTCTGGTTTTCTCCTACATTCCAAAGACATGCTGGTAGGCTCCTGTCTAAATTGGCCCTACTATGTGTATGTATAAATGTGAGTTAGGGACCTTAGATTGTAAGCTCTTAAGGGCAGGGACGGATGTGAATGATGTATGTATGTAAATTGTCAGCACTATAAAAGTACCCGTAATAAATAATTCACGTGGCGTCCAGATTTCGGGCGTAATATAAAGCTTGGTCACATTGGTGATAACGCTGAGAAGTGATCCCCGGCTTAATGATCACAGCATGTATTTGGCCGTTGGAAGTGATCCCTCGGCTCAGGGAAGAAATATAATCCTTTAGTTAATCTCGTCTTTTAATTAAACAATGGCTTTAAATCCATAATTAAATCTTTAATTTTTTTTTTATATATATATATATATATATATATGTATGTATGTATGTATGTATGTATGTATGTATGTATGTATGTATGTATGTATGTATGTGTGTATGTGTGAGAGAGATCTAATATATGTGTGTGTGTGTGTGTGTGTGTGTGTGTGTATGTGTATATATATGTATATGTATATATATATATATATATATATATATATATATATATATATATATATATATATATATATATATATATATATATATATATATATATATATATATATATATATATATATATATATATATATATATATATATATATATATTCACACTCACACACTATCTCTATCTCTCTATATATTAGTGATGGTGAACCTTGGCACCCCAGATGTTTTGGAACTACATTTCCCACGATGCTCACCTACACTGCAGAGTGCATGAGCATCATGGGAAATGTAGTTCCAAAACATCTGGGGTGCCAAGGTTCGCCATCGCTGAGATATCTATCTCAAATTATTACATGAAATGCATAATTTAATGTGTCGGTAAAGGTTTTGGGATTGCTGGTGGGATCGTCCTATTTTCATACAAACAAATTCTGCATTGAGTAGCACATAGAGCTGTTGTGGAACTACATTTCCCATCAGGCATTGCAAGGCTGGCAGTTCCAATTACTCCCAGAGGCGTGATGGGACTTGTAGTTCTGCAACAGCTGGAGGGCCCCCAGGTTGCCTACCCCTGACATAGAGGAACGTATCGCTTTTCAGAGGAACGGCAGCTCTTGCTGCCAGTGTAAACAAGCCCTCCTTGTGTTTTTTTTGCCTCCTTGTAACTTCCTCCATGAGCTCCTAAACTCTCCCCCCCCCTCATTACTGATTGTTTGGAATGAGCAGGGCATGCTAGTTGTGGTCATGCACATTGTTCCATGCATACTACACATCCCATAGTCCAGTGATGGTGAACCTTGGCACCCCGGATGTTTTGGAACTACATTTCCCATGATGCTCATGCACTCTGCAGTGTAGTTGAGCATCATGGGAAATGTAGTTCCTAAACATCTGGGGTGCCAAGGTTCACCATCACTACCATAGTCCATGTCGGCAGCAATCAAGAGAGGATGACTCCTACATACAGTGGGACCAAGAGAACGAACGTAGCCACCCTCTAACACAGGGGTAGACAACCTCGGCCCTCCAGCTGGGATTAAACTACAAGTCCCATGAGACATTGCAAGACCCTGACAATCACAGCCATGACTCCTAGAGGCAGAGGCATGATGGGACTTGTAGTTTCACCGCAGCTGGAGGGCCGAGGTTGCCTACCCCTGCTCTAACAGGAGGTCAGATCACAGCCACACAAAAGGAGTCGGAGCAATAGAACATTTCCAAGTTAATGTAGAACTAGGCAAAACTTTTTTTTTTTTTTTTTTTTTATTTTGGATAACGCTTATAACCCCTGTAAAAGAAAAAGTTGTGTGGGGAAGGGAAATCCCTGCAAATTAAGGGGATCACTTGTGAACCCCCAGATCACCAGTACCAACTAGTGTCCCCATTGGAAGATTTCCCTTCTATTACTTTTCTGTGGGACAACCCAAAATGTGGGCTTTTCTTTTACTTTTGATAATAACAGTAAACAAGACAAATATAGGTAGATTCAGTAGAGTTAGGCCGGCTTATCAGTAGATAAGCCGACCTAACTCAGAATCTACGCCGTGTATGCTGTATGCTCAAACAGAGATACGCTTAAACATATCTAAGATACGACGGCTTGCGCCGTCCTATCTTAGATTGCAATATTTCGGATGGCCGCTAGGTGGCGCTTCCATTACGGTCGGCGTAGAATATGTAAATGAGTAGATACGCCAATTCACGAACGTACGCCCGGCCGATGCAGTACTTTTACGCCGTTTACGTTAGAGTTAGGCCGCCTTAAGTTAGAGCTTAGCCCTACATGGAATAGTAATGTTAAGTATGGCCGCCGTTCCCGCGTCGAAATTCACAATTTTTACGTTGTTTGCGTAAGTCGTCCGTGAATCAGGATTTACGTCGTTTACGTCCACGTCAAAATCAATAGGCCCATGCGGCGTACTTAGCCGCAATGCACACTGGGAAATGTAGGCGCCCGGCGCATGCACAGTAATAAAAAAACGTAAGGTCAAGCCTTATTAGCATAAAACACGCCCCCCTTACACACATTTGAATTTGGTGCCCTTACGCCCGCCCGCTTTAGGCTACGCCGCCGTAACATAGCAGGCAAGTACATTGTGAATCATTTTTTTTCTGTTCGGACCAGCATCGGATCGCATGTGTGTTCACACATATGCGATCCGATTCATGTCCGAACTGTCAGTTCGCACTGCGATATGTGAACTGAAATGGGGGTGTCCTTAAGATATAATGACACTCCCCAGCAGTTCGCATATGGCACTGTAAACTGCTGTGCGATGCAGGAACCCGCCGTAGATTCGCGGTGTTCTCGCATCGCCCAAGTATGAACCGGGCCTTTAAAGCAGAGTTCCGCCTGCAATTTTTTTTTTTTTTACTGCAGCTGCTGACTTTTAATATTGGGACACTTACCTGTGCTGGGCACCCGCGATGTCCTCACCCGAAGCCGACCCGTCCCTCAGCTCCCGGGTGAAGGCGCCAGCACATTCAGTAAGGGAATCCGGAAGTGAAGCCTTGCGGCTTCACAGCCTGGTTCCCTACTGCACATGTGCAAGTCGCGCTGCGCGTCCTCACTGGCCCCTGCTGTCTTCTGCGACATGCGTGTCTCCCGGAAGACAGCGGGGGGGGGGCGGACATGGCGTAGTTCACTGCAGATTCTGTGGCGATCTTTTGCTGGAAGTTGGAGCAAATACCTGGAGCTCTGAAGGGACACCTTGGGTATGCCGTCCCCTGACATCACCAGCTGCATGAAGTGTGAATATCTCTTAAATCGTGCAAGATTAGGAGATAATCACTGTACCTATAGTTAAGCCTTATTATAGGCTTAGCTGTTAAGTGGAACCTTGGATTACGAGCATAATCCGTTCCAGGAGAATGCTTGTAATCCAAAGCACTTGCATATCAAAGCGAGTTTCCCCATGGAAAATAATTTGTTCCACATTGACTTCTATTTCATGCAATACCGCATGTGGCCAGAGGTGGGGGGCGCTGGAGAGACTCAGAAACACTCTGGAATGGAGTATTTCTGAGGGGCTCCGAGTGTCACCGGCGCCCCCGCATCTCATGCCGAACTGCACACCACAGAGGCTTGATCCTGCATGTTTTGCAAAACAACACTCACAAACCGAGTCAGGATTTTATAAAAGGAAAAAGAAAAGCTTGTATTGCGAAACGCTCGTTAACCGTGTTACTCGCAATCCGAGGTTCCACTGTAGTCAAAAATAAGACTTTACTACCACTTAAAAAAATTGGTTCACCAAGGAGTATGTCTGCAGCGATTGCACTTACCAGCAATGCTAAACAATGGGGTTGATTTACTAAAGGAACATAAACTGTGCACTTTGCAAGTGCAGCTGCTCCAGAGTTTGGTAAATCAGTTGAAGTTTCACTTTACATAGAATACCCAATCGCATGCAAGGAAAAAAAATGTTTTTGTTTTTTGCTTGCCTATGATTGGATGATGAATGTCAGCAGAGCTTCCCCCTCATTTACTAACATGTTCTGGAGGAACTGCACTTGCCAAGTGCACAGTTCTCTTCAATGGGGTTGATTTACTAAAGGAAAATAGACTGTGCACTTTGAAAAGGCCTCTTTCGCAAGTATAGTTATATAAAACCTTAAAATTGTCTCCACGGATCATAGAGAGATATCTAAAACACAATCGCAGGTACTAATTCACTGCCAATGCCCCCCCCCCCCTATTTTCTGTACATTACTGTATGTAAAGTGGACCGTGACTATATTTCCCCTTTTATATGTCATCGATATACCCAAACTGTTTTTTTACTGAGTTGTACAATAAAAAAATATATATTTGAAAAAACCTTAAAAATAAGTGTCTATACTGTTTAAAATCTTTTTTTTGCCACTGTGCTAAAAATGTAGAGGCTGATCTTCTGACGGCCTAAAGATTTACTGCTGCTCCCTGGCTCTGGGCTTCAGCAAAATGGCAGCCTCCAGCAAGAAGAAACCGGATCAATGATGGAGGCAATTTGCAGCACACACTAATATCGGTAGCATAATTATAAACTACTTCAGTACCGGCCCATTGTCATATGACGTCCACAAAGGACCTCTAACGATCCGGGTGGACGTCATATGACGTCCTTGGCTTTGTGGGGGGATATCTGAATGATGCCTGCAGCTAGAGGCATCATTCAGATATCCTTCTCTTCTGCCGGCGATTCTGCACAACGTAAGAATGATCATAGCAGCGGTTCCACCGCTAGATCGTTCTTACAGGCGGCGGGAGGGGACATCCCCTCCCGCCACCATCCGGTGCTTCTCCGGGCTCTCCCGTGCCATCGGGGGCCCGGAGAACGAATCGTCCGGCGCTGGCAGGAAGCATAGAGATGACTGGTGACCAGATGGTCACCAGTCATCTCTATGACCGTCGGAGGACCCGGGCGCGATGTGATGACATCACGCCCGGGTCCCCGTATGTAAACAAAGCCGCAATTGCGGCTGCTAAGCAACAGTAAACGTGAGATTGGTGAATTTTTTTTCACCGATTTCATGCTTTCCAGCCTGGAGGAGAGATGTGGGGTCTTATTAAAAAATAAATAAATATGTAAAAAAAAAAAAAAGAAATGAAATAAAAACATTTTTTTTAACGCCCCTGTCCACAGTAGCTCGCGCACAGAAGCAAACGCACACGCAAGTCCCGCCGACATATGTAAACGCCGTTTAAACCACATATGTGAGGTATTGCCACGTGCGTTAGAGTACCAGCAACAATTCTAGCACTAGATCTCCTCTGTAAATCTAAACTGGTGACCTGTAAAAAATTTCAAAGCGTTGCCTATGGAGATTTTTAAGTACCGAAGTTTGGCGCCATTCCATGAGTGTGCGCAATTTTAAAGCGTGATATGTTGGGTATCTATTTACTCGGTGTAACATAATCTTTCATATTTTACAAAAAAATTTGGCTAACTTTACTGTTTTGTTATTTTTTTAATTCATGAAACCATTTTTTTCCAAAAAAAAGGGCGTTTGAAAAATTATTGCGCAAATACCGTGCAAGATAAAAGGTTTCAATGCCTGTCGTTTTATTCCATAGGGTGTCTGCTAAAAAAACATATATAATGTTTGGGGGTTCTGCGTAATTTTCTAGCAAAAAAATTATGATTTGTACATGTAGGAGAGAAGTGCCAGAATAGGCCTGGTATGGATGTGTGTATAAAAGCCCGGTATGGAAGTGGTTAATTAACTTTTTTTTTTTCAAGTTATGTGTAAAGTTCCACTTTTAAACAGCTGATCCAAATTGCTCCCGCGACTCGGCCTTAGGAGCGCTACAGGCTTATCAATCACATCATCTGTAGTGTAAATGACGGGGTGTTTAGTGAAGTGAACACAGGTTGTCAGGTATATAATTTTCAGCTTTGCACCTCTTCATGTAACGGGACGCTCCGGCGGTCCTGTGGAACACACCCTGGTCCTCTTTCATTAGTGGTGTATCAAGTCATGCAGCTTCCATGGTTAATTATAGATCCAGCCAGCCATAGAACCTGTGTAATGTGTGTAATTAATGGGATGAGTTCACAGCGCTGCCTGCATTACGTCCTTTTGTGCTGACAGCTGTGAAAAAAAAAGTCATAAAGAAATAAAACTAAACGAAAGCACAATAAATGTTTGCATTGCCAGATGAGCCGTGTAAATCTGTACACAAATAAACCCACGTGCGGCATTGTTTTATTGTGGGGGCACGTCACTGTTTAGTGATTAATTTGTACAGACCGCTATCAGCGAGCCCTGGCACACTGCATGTGAAAGTGGGCCATAAAGCCAAAGTGCTTTCCCATTCAAAGAAGTATTCACCCATAAGATGTCCGTAGACCCCATGTGATCATTGCCTCCAAATTGGTCACGTGACTTGGCATTGGTCGGCTCTTTGTTTTTGTGTGTGTGATACATAATATAATATAATATTTTTTTATATATATATATATATATACCGTATATACTCGAGTATAAGCCAAGTTTCTCAGCCCTTTTTTTAGGGATGAAAATGGCCCCCTCAGCTTATACTCAAGTCAGTGTACCTGTCTGGTCACGGGCGTCCGTTCCAATACCGCCTATCACGGAGGTCCTCTCATCCTCGGACTTTCCCAGCAGACACTGTGTTCAGTGTTCCACCTATCATGGACATCCTCTTTTCTGAGGATGAAAGAAGGTGTGTGTGTGTGTGTGTGTGATTGGCGGAACACTGAACACAGTGTCTGCTGGGAAACTGAGTTCAAAGATTGAGATGACCTGCGTAATAGGCGGTAGCGGACCACAGTGTCAAACGCCTATCACGGACCAGGAGTTAGCCGCGACTTTTGAAAAATGGATGCCCGCAGCCTGTCAAAATACAGGCACAGTGAGGTTTCAAATGGGCACAGTGAGGCATGCAAATGGGCATTGTTGACTCTCTTTTCCGCTTACAGTATCTACTCAATTCTCACCCTAGGCTTATACTCGAGTCAATACATTTTCCCAGTTTTTTTGTGGTAACATTAGGGCCTCAGCTTATACTCGGATCGGCGTATATACAGGTGTGTGTGTATAATATAATATCTCTCTGTCTCTGTCTATCTTTCTATCGATCACACACAGTGGGGGGGGATTTACTAAAACCGTTGCGGACAAAATCCGGTACAGCCGTGCATAGTAACTAGGGTTGTCCTGATACCACTTTTGATACACCAAGTACCGATACTTTTTATCAAGTACTCGCCGATACCGATACTTTTTTTAAATCTCGTGTGTCAGTAGTTTTTTTTTTTTTTTTTTACAACTTTATTTTTTTTTACAATTTGTTTATTTATTTTTTACAATGCTTTCTTTTTTTAAGGGGGGTGGGGAGAAATGTACATTGTCAGTGTGTTTTTTTGTATTTAAATTTTTTTTTTTTTTTTTTTTTATTGCAATTCCTTTTTTTTTTTATTAGCCCTGTTGGGGGGGGGGGGGCGTTTTTGGTGAGATATCAGGGGTCTTAACAGACCTCTGACATCTCCCCTCTGAGACAGGGAAAGGGACTAGGGACACAAATTCCTCAGTCCCTTTCTCTACAGCCTCAGCTGCGCTGAAAATGAAAGAAGCCAGCGGCTTCTCTTCATTCATAAACTGAAACATCGTAATCACAGGAGGTTACAATGTTTCAGTTATGTGAATGTACAGAGTCAGTGATCACTGACTCTGTACATTCGGAAAAGGTAGGAGCCGGGTTTACCTACCGCCACTCTCCATCCTGACAGATCGAGGGGGGACACGGCGGCAGCAAGGAGGGGGGCATGACGATGGCAGCAAGGAGGGGGGCATGACGGTGGCAGCAAGGAGGGGGGACACGGCGGCAGCAAGGAGGGGGGCATGACAGCGGCAGCAAGGAGGGGGGGACACAGCAGCAGCATGGAAAAAGTTGGCAGCACGGAGGGGGACAGCAGCAGAATGGAGGAGGATACAAGGACAGTCAGCGGTGATCAGTGCTTGTAACTCCCCCACCGCACTGATCACCCTGACTATCCAGGTATCGGGTGAAGCATCTCTGGCAAATGCTCGGTATCAGTACCGATACCGATACTAGTATCGGTTTCGAGACAACCCTAATAGTAACCAATTTGCTTGTTCAGTTAAGCTTTGACAATTATTATAATAATAATAATAATTCTAGTAATTAATAATAATAATAATAATTGGCCCCCGTTCACATCGGCGCATTCCAAATCGCAGCCTATTGCCGGCAATGGTACTGTCTAAAATCGGTGCAATGCCGACTTTGCACCGATTTTTTTTTTTCAAAAGTAGTTCCCACACTACTTTTGGCGACTTCGGGGGATGATTTTCAATAGACATTTATATTGTAAAGTGCTGCGTAAACTGTTGGCGCTATAAAAATCCTGATTTGATGCGGCTTTAGTCCAGAGAATGTAAAGTCAGATCAGAGGCGCACCAAAAGTTGCATCAAAATCGCAATGCAAGTCGCACAACTTTGTCGTCTCACAAGTGTGAACGGAGCCTTGGGCTCCATTCACACTTGTGCAACTGGTCATGCAACTTTGGACATCAAAGTTGCATGACGAGTGAGTAACTTGTATAGCGCTACAAATGCAAACTAAATCGCCTCAAGGCGCTTTGCATCCAGTGTCGTCCTGATCCTTCAGTCTTACGTTTTTTTTTTTTTTTCCTGAAGGCCCGATGGTTTTCTTCCATGTGGATGTTCGTAGGTAGAGCGTTCCATAGCCGTGGTCCTTGGACTGCAAATCTTCGTTCTCCTTTAGATTTGTAGCGGGTCTTGTGTAAGATGTATATGATGTTCGGGTGTGTGGCGCTGCTCTCCACTCAAATCGTGGTATGGGTAGTAGAAGTGGTTAAGTGCTACCTTTTAGTTCATTTGTAATAGTGTTATTAATAACAACCATCTGCACTTGGGTGATTGTATCCAATCTGGTAGTGAATCTTCAAAGAAAACTTTTTACAAAATAGTGGTGTCGGGTGAAGTCTGTTGCTGCGTGCCACCTATGAAGAGCGAGTTGGTGTTCGAGTCGCTCTTCCTGGGGGCCAGTCAGCAATGAATGTGTGTACAACAAGTGGTTAATGTTCAATCAGTACTCCCTTTAATCCTTTTTTTTTTTTTTTTTTTTTTTTTAGAACAGGTTGTTTCAGTTAAAGTTGCAATCTTATGGTAAATATCCTAAAAGTGATGCATACTTTTTAGGATATTTACCATAAGTTTGCAACTTTGATGAAAAAAACCTGTTCTAAAAAGTTATTAAAGGGAGAACTGATTGAACATTAACCACACATCCATTGGGTGCCACACACCCCAACATCTTCTTTAGGGACCTCCAAGGGAGGCAGCAGCAGCGCAGAAATATTTCCTAAGCGCGGATCTAACAACTTTTAAATAAGTTGTTTTCCAATGATGACCATTCATATATGTGCAACTTAAAGTTGCAGCAACTTCAAATTAGTTCATGCGCTACTTTGTTCGGACTTTCATGCAACTTGAGGGCCATAGACTTCAATGTCAATCCTCAAAAGTTTTATGACAGTCCTACCTGAATGTCCTACAATGCAACAGTTGTCCATTGTCGTCGGTCAAACCCAAAGTCTTATCCAAGTTGCACCTATCCAAAGTTACACCAAAATCACACTCCAAAATCAGGGACAATTTAGAGTTGTAAAAGTGAGAATGGAGCCTAAGCCCACGTTCACACTGAGAGCGGGTTCGGAATCGTGCAAATTCAGCTGAAAACCAGCATTTCAGTCCGACTTCGGGGGACGATTTGACAGATGTCTATTGAAATCGCCTCCAAAGTCGCCAAAAATAGTGCAGAAAAAAAAATATTTCGGGAATCAGTGCGGTGCTGCTAAGTCGACGTCGCACCGATTCGGACAGTGCCATTGCCAGCAATTGGCTCAGATTTGGCATGCGTTTTTGACCAGTCCAGTGATCAATCAATGTGAACGTGGGCTAAAACCTACAATTTAATTGGTTGCCATGCACAGTCTTAGTAAATTCCCATCAGTGTGTTATGTGTGTTATGTGTGTGTTGTTGTTGTTATTTTATTAGAAAGTATAGAGCAGTAGTAAAGCGCTCCTTCAGTCTCTGCCCATCTCCTTCCAGTGTATATTTCATGTCTTTAAAGTGGAGGTTCACCCGGAAATGACAATTTTTAACATTAGATTGATGCTCATTTTGTCAAGGGGAATCGGGTAGTTTTTTTTAAATCGAAGCCGTACTTACCGTTTTAGAGATACATCTTCTCCGCCGCTTCCGGGTATGGGCTGCGGGACTGGGCGTTCCTTCTTGATTGACAGGCTTCCGACGGTCGCATCTTTCGAGTCACAATTTTCCGAAAGTAGGCGAACGTCGGTGCTGCACCGACGTTCGGCTTTTTCGGCTTCTCGTGACGCGATAGATGCGACCGTCGGAAGCCTGTCGGAAGACTGTCAGAAGACTGTCAATCAAGAAGGAACGCCCAGTCCTGAAGACCATACCCGGAAGCGGCGGAGAAGATCGCTCTCTAAAACGGTAAGTACTGCTTCGTTTTTAAAAAAACTACCCGATTCCCCTTGACAAAATGAGCATGAATCTAATGTTAGGGTGAACTCCCGCTTTAAGCTCTGACAGTTTCATGTTTCAGGGGGCTGGTGAAGGTTGTGGGTTGCTGTTAAAGCAGCACTCAGAGATTTGCATGTCAGGAGGCGGGCAAGCAAGGAAAAAAAATGCAGACCCAGAAAATGAAGTCGGGGCCGCCGATCATGGGCCCCTGGGCAAAGTAATGCACTGGGACCCCTACCAGTTTGCCCCAATTTACACACCTACTTTCAAGAAATAATGTATAAATAGTTAATAGAATTAAACATATATTCATTAGTACTTCCAATAAAATCGATTTTACAAAAGGAAAACATTCCATAGATCAGACTAGTCAACACAAAGGGCACAGTACAGGGGGAATGCCGAAGGGCACAGTACAGGGGAGGGGTGGGCAGGAGGGCACAGTATATGTTACAGGACAAGACCATATCGGGACAGTTTAGTAAAAAGCATGACTGTCCCAGCAAATCCAGGACAGTTGGCAAGTATGATGTAATGCAAGACTATTGTGGGGCCCCCATGTACCTGGGGCCCCTGGGCAGTGCCCTTGCATTAAGATGGCCCTGAATGGAGTCTCACTCTGCAGGTTAAGGTAGCTGAGAAGGAGCAAGATTCTGCAGCTGGCCATTGTAATGACTGGGAAAAAGTTATTCTGGAGTTAACTCCAGGTCTGTTTACAGAGCTGCTGTGACCTGCAAATAGAAAATCCCCAAGCTGGCACGGGTACTGCTGGCATCATCTACTGTTTACATACTTTGTGATAACCTTTGACTTTTTTTTTCTATTGTACACATTTGCAGATTGATTAACTTTATTTTCTCCTACATTTGACGGACAGAGCTTCTTTTCATTCTTGATCATAGGGTTTATAATGCCACCTACAGGAGTAGGACACTGGTCAAAAAAGAGCACGGCCTATGGGCACTCCTAACGGGTATAAACCCCCTCTCTGCTATAGCCAAGCCAGTTATTTCTGCCTAATGTTTCAGGAGTGAGGATCTAGTTCTCTGCTGGCAATCGAGAGCCAGGCTGGGCGACAAACTGGATAATCTAGAGCTAGTGGTCACACCGGTCTGACCAACACGTGCACGTAGACTTTTAGCTACACGCTGGGTCAGCTGTGACCACCTCCATTCTGGATTGGGGGGGCCAATGAGTTAAATGCCTCGAAGGGATACATGGCCTGATGTCAGTGACAGTGTTACCCTGGCCAAATCCCCCCCCTCGCTTCAGTGTAGAGGAGCATCTGTCCTGAAAGCCTTTACCCACACCCTCTGCTGGACTGGTAAGTAGATGCCCCTCCTCCCCTCTTGGCACGGGTACTTCCTGGGGTGGTCAGTCCTGAGGTACCTTGTCCCCCCCAATGCTTCGGCTGTGTTGTGGAGTGTAGCTGTGTGTCCTGTATACCCAGATAGTCAGGGGTAGCACTACTGCCCCCACCCCTGTTTTTCCCTGTTGTTTTTTTTTTATCGATTTAATCGACAAATTTCGATTAATTATAACGCACATACAGATCCAACTACTTTTAGCTGATCTCCTTGGAGATAAAATCGATGTAGCTACATAAACTGTAAAAATGGTGCGAGTAATACCAAACGGTACCAAAAGCAGTCATAAAAACATGTAGCCAAGTATGATACTGGTATAAAAATGTGTACAACGATACCACTGCTGAATCCAGATGAGGAGAGGTTAACATCAGTCCGTCGGCATGTAGATGTCCCATGAAGGGAACTATCACAACTCCCAGTGGATGGTTGTAGAATCCCAGGTTGATAGAGGGAAGTGTAACAGCCCTTGCGTGTGGCAGATAGTAAGGTCCTGCCGGCATGCAGATATGAAGGCACAGCAAAGGAGCCCTTCAGATGGACACAGCAAGCCGCGCCGGTGTCGGTGACGTTATTGGATCTCCGACGGAACTCCGTGATAGCCCATAAGCCGGCGGATAGGTGAGTACCAATCAAAAGAATTTTAATCGATCAAAAAGATTTTGATCGATCAAAAAAATTAAAGATTAATCGATTAATTAAAAGTTAATTTGCACAGAACTAGTGTTTTTTTTTTTTTTTTTTACCTGTTGTGGTGGGCTGGGGGCACTACTCCTGGCTGAGGGCGCTGGTATTGACCCTTTGCACACCACGTGGATGGGCTGTTTGGAAAGTTGGGCCATGGCGTACACCATCTTACTTTTGGGCAGTTGCCCTTGCATGATGTCATTCTGCTGCTGTGCCTGGTGCTATGCCTTGTGATGGGTGGTGCTTTGGGGGTGAACCCTGGGGTGTGCCCTTGAGGTCATAATTTTGACTTTCTACCCCCTTTTTTTTTTTTTTTCTCTCTGGTCTCCGATGCTGCGCTCTGTACCTGGAGTGTACAGGTATAAAACACATGGATAGGGATCCATGGCTGTGGAGCTGCAGGTGATGTTGGTGACCCTGCATATGCCTGTTGTGGGGGTAGTACCTGGTGTGTGGCCAAGTCTGCAGCTAATGGGGATAGCACAGGAAGTGGACTATGGTCCCTGAGACTGGAGGAATCCATTCAAGTGCTGATGGGGCCCGCGCCTCACCTGGTAACTACATACCCTACATACTTACGTTGATTCATGGGTTGCTGTAGAGTGGGTGGACACTGGGGTGTTACACCCAGCTGATCCTGCTCAGCTGTTTTGCACCTGGTGATTGAAGCAATTTCGGCCCTCTGTGTCCCTGTGGATTCCGCTGCTGCGCATAAGGTGCTGGTGACTGCATACATTACTCCTGTGTGGTAGACCTTCTTTTTTTTTTTTTTTTTTTAAGTGTATTTTGTGCGTGTACTCGAGAGAGGAGCCGGACTGCAGGAGTTGGGAGTAGGCAGGCTTCCCCCAGAGGCAATCTGCCACCTTTCTCCATGCCCCTGGTGGCAATGGTGGGTGTGTGAGGGGGTCCCACCCTACCTGCTCCGCTTTGAAGCCCAACGGGGGAAGAGGGACTCCCTATAAGGGAGTGAGAGGATCTAGCCCGCTCAACCAGCACTGTTAGTCCTTCGCCTCTCTTTTTAGAGACCGCGTGGTCAAAGTGCGTGCATGTTAACCCAATTTCGAGTGTGTGTAAGTGTGGTGGTTTTTGTGGGAGGGGGGTGGGCGTACTAAGCGCAGGCTTACCTCGCATAGCACACCCACCGGGAGCCGGGCTGAGACCACCAAACTCAATTCACATGTAGCTGAGACCGGGATCCGAACCCCTAGCTGCAGAGGTGAATGGCTTGTCAGCGCAGTGCCAATCGCATTGAGCCACCGCAGCTCCGTGTGGTAGACCTTTTTAATGATCCTGCGGACAAGAGGCAGAGTTGGTGGCCCACTCTAGGCTTATGGTAACAAACTTCTCACTCCGTCTGGTGTTGGCGTAACTCTGGTATAACGGATGATGACTGGCTGAGCTGGGCTCCTACACCAAAGACACTGTTTTCCCCTGTCTTATGAGAAACTGTCGGACCTCAAGGCCCTGAATTTTTTTACGTTGAGGGCAGAACAAAATTATAATTTATCAGTTCAAAAGTGACCTCTGTTCCTCAAGGGATTTCTTGGCCTCCATAGATATCAACGATGTGTATGCGCCGGGCACCAACGCTTCTTACGTTTTGCGGTCGAGTATGCGCATTACCAGTTTGTAAAGCTCCCTTTTTGGTCTGGCCTTTACTCGGGTATTTAGCAAGGTCCTGCCATTAATGAGACAATTGGAGTATTTGGGTCTGATGTTTGGCCCTGGGTCTGAATCAAAGTGTTCCTTCTGCTGAATAAGCTCCAAAAGCTCCAGTCCACGATTCAGCTGCTGCTGTCCCACAAATGAGTTTACATGGGTCTCATGATCGCCATCTTTGTGGCTGTCCTGTATGCACAGTCTCACACGAAGGGTGGGACAAGTGTCCCAAGTGAGACAAGTCTCCCCTGCCCTTGGACAGTCAGATTAGACTGGTCCAGGAGGTCAACACCTTTTCTGGTCTCTGTAGCCTCTAGCTGAGAAGTCGTCTCTTCCATGGCACCTGCCCATGATCACTACGGATGCCAGCCTGCCTGGGGAGACACCTGGGGCCGAGGTTGACTTATGGCCGCCGGGTTCTGGAGGAGGCTCTACTGCTGATCTGCGTCCTGGCTCGGGGGGTTGTGTATACCTGTCTGCCACGGCTTCCATCCAGAGGTCAGATTCTTTTTTTTTTTTTGTAATTGCGCGCTGGCCATGAAAAGGCCTAGCAGCCTCCTCTGCCACCATTTCTCAATGGATCTGGCAGACAGTGGTTCAGACTTATACTGTTAAAGGTTGGGCTCCTCTCTTCCCGGTCACTGGACACTCAACCAGGGTGATTAGTGCCTGGGCATTTCGACATCAGGTGTCTGTCTCAAGTTTTGTAAGGCGGCTACCTGGTTATCTGTGCATACCTTTACTAACTTTTTAAGAGGTCAGTGGTTGTGGGGGTGTGTTCTTCCCCCTTCCCTTTTTTTTAATTTTATTTATTTTATTTTTTACAGACAGTTTGAGTTTTCTTGTTTTCCCTGTGGGTTTTTTTCTTTAATGGTCGCACCAGTTTTGCCCGTTGGGTCCTGAGAAAGAGAGCCTCAGGGGTAAAATAAATTAATAATGTAGTGGGAGGTCCCATCATCCTTAATATCGAGATATATAGGGTACTTGGGTCTAGGGTCCCTGAACCAGAGAGCCAAGAAGGAGCAACGGGCCAATGCGGACTATCGCGGTACCGATGTAGAGTTACAAAATAAGGTAAAAATGTATAAAAGGAGGATAAGTTTTTATTTCAAAATACAGACGGACAGTTACAAAATTAAAAACAACCAAACAACGACACCAGAACAGAGGTCCCCGGTAGGGGAAAACATTGCGATGAGTTGAGGGTTGTGACAGTGTCTCAACTAGTTTCGCGGATTATACCGCTTCATCAGGAGAAGATCTAGAAAAGGTCCGCCGATGGGGTACCGCAGGCGGGACCAGGCAAAATCCCCCACGGTGGCCAAAAGAGGACATATATATGGAGGGACCTGTTGTCTAAGTGATAAAAAAGGGTAATGGTGAATGGGTCCCGAGAGCAGGAGCCCAGCAGTGGCACATATTGGGGTACAGCTGTACCACGTGAGTGAGTGTCTATGTTGTTAGGAGGGACCAAACCTTGTCCCAAATGGAGCATCAGGGTAATAATGCAGCCTGCAGTTCACTGGGCTGGATAAAGCCACAGCAGTCCCTGGGTCCAGCGATGGTTCCTGTTGGTTTCCCCCCCCCCCCCCCAACCCCTCAATGACGTACTGTTTTGGGACATCCCTATGGTCAAGAATGAACAGAAACTGTGTCAGTCAATGAACCTAAGAAGGGACTGGATTTTTTTTTTTTTTTTTTTTTTTTTTTACTCTTAACTGCCAGTCTGAGTTCATTGACGAACACAGCACCCACCCCTTTTTTTTTTTTACCTTGTACTGCTTCATGACTAACTGGCTTGCCTATAGCAGAGAGGGGGTTTATAGGACTGCCCATAGGCAGTGTTTTTTTTTTTTTTTTTTTGTCCTAGTGTCCTACTCCTCCTGTAGGTGGTGCTATAAACCCTGTGGTCAAGAATGAACAGAAGCTGTGTCTGACAATGAACTTGGAGAAAGGGATTTTACAGCAAGGTTGTGTGTGTGTGTGTGTGTGTGTGTGTGTGTGTGTGTGTGTGTATTTTTTTTATTATTATTCTCTTCTCAAATATAGCACTAACATTCTGCAGTGTTTCACATGCTGTCACTCGCATCATTCCATTTTGGCTCTTTGCATGAAACCTCATGCAGAGGAAATTGATCTCCTGTCTCCAGTGCTGCAAGAGAAACGTGTTAACCACAACGCTGTGTGCTCAGCCTGCAGTTCCATGTTTTCTTGATAGTGAGAGTTTACCCCAGTGGTGCTTGTCTATATTCTAATTAAAACTTGGCATTAAAAGGAACGTATGGTGTTTTTGAAGAGAGAAACCATCTGGGTATCTATGGGCAAGCTGTGTTTTCCAGTACTGAGAAGTTTACACCGCCTATGTAATCTGTTTTGCAGTTCCTCCGAGTTACCAAGCGGTATTTGCCTCATCTAGCCCACCTGTGCCTGATCAGCACCTTCCTGGAAGATGGTCTCCGGATGTGGCTACAATGGAACGAGCAGCGAGATTACATCAGCATGTCGTGGGGCTGCGGGATGTTCCTGGCTACCATCTTCGTCCTCATCAATATGTTCGGACAGCTGAGTGAGTGCCGAATGCCATGTTCTTAGATGTTCAGCTTCTCGCTATTTAATAATCCCCCTTGTGTATTACAGGTCCTCTTAAAACATAAGTCCAATTTAAGACTAAATGCATATATTACTTTTCTGCCTTTTTACTCTGACCGAGCCAAACCCGCAGATGCATATTTGCCGTGACCGGCAGCTGCAGCCTCCAGTGATTGGTGCAACCAGGACCGTGGTACAGGATGTACACAATGAGATCCAGCCCCATGACCTCTATGGGACTGTCATTCTTTGTCCATGGCCTAGTGACACCGTCCCAAAGAAGTTAGTGGGGCTTTAATGCACTGGCACAGCCAGGGCTGCTGTTAGACATCATGGGGCCCTGTACAGCCTAGCCGATGGGAACACTGAGCCAAGCCTACCATGCGGCTCCAGCCGCATAAACGGACCGCTCGTTCATGCAACCAGAATACCTGGGAGAATGAGATCTTAGTTATCTTTCTTTTTTCCTTTCCTCCCTTTTCTTCCCTTTTCTTCCCTTTTCTTCCCTTTCTTCCCTTTTCTTCCCTTTCTTCCCTTTCTTCCCTTTCTTCCCTTTCTTCCCTTTCTTCCCTTTCTTCCTTTTCTTTCTTTTCTTTCTTTCTTTTCTTTCTTTTCTTTCTTTCTTTTCTTTCTTTCTTTTCTTTCTTTCTTTTCTTTCTTTCTTTTCTTTCTTTCTTTTCTTTCTTTTCTTCCTTCCTTTCTCCTCCTCCGATGGATAAGGAGGGTAGCACCTCCTCTCCGGCCCGGGACCTGCAAGTTTAATGGGGGGGGGCAGGAGAGAAGCAAGAGCGGCTACCATTACTGGAACTAATCCCTCCCTAATATATTATGAATGAACAGGTATCCAGGTATAGAGTGCCTCCTGTTCATTCACTCTGCAGCTAGTGCTGCAGAGAAAAGATTGAGGAATCTGTGTCTTCAATCTCTTTCTCTGTCTTGAAAAAGTGAGATGTTGGGTGGGTGTCTAGACCAGATGGATATCTCACCAACCCCCACAGGACTGTTGGGGGGGATATATATATAATAAATAATGGAAAAAAAATTATCAAATAAAAAAAAAAAGTGTGTGTATGTGTGTGTATATATATATATATATATATAAAAATTTCCCCCAACGGCCCTGTGGGGGTTGGTGAGATATCTATCCGGACTAACATAGGTGTGCGCAGCCTATTGCATTAGGGTGTGCACCCCAAAGCTCAAACACACCTCTATACATACGCGCACACACACTCTACATAAATGTAAAAATGTTGTTGGGCGGTGTCAGTAGAGTAGTGGTAGTTTTCAGACGTGCGGCTTGTTTCGTTCCCGAAATAAAATTCTAACAAATTTTTGTTTTTTAGAAATTTGGATGTATCTGAATTTCCAAATTCGAATAGTAATAAATGTAAACAAATTTGAATTCGGACGAAATTCAAATTGTTTTCGAATGGTTTTCAAATTTGAATATTTTTCCAATTTCCAAAGAGAAAAAAAATAGAATAGAAAATAAAGAAATGGGAATTTTTTTAATTTCGAAAACTATTCGGAATTGATTTGAATATGAATAAACGAATGAAACAAATTTATCTAAAATAATTTGTAAATGTAAATAACGAATCGAAATGAAACACATTTTTTCGTTCTGCACATGTCTAGTAGTTTTTATTTGTGTGTGTTTTTTTTTTTTTTTTTTTTACAATTTTATTTGGGTGAAATATCAGCAGGGTGAATCTGCACTGCATAGCGTGATTAGGGTGTGCCCAGGCGCACGCCTATGCGGGACTAAACAGATACCCAACATCCTCACTTTTTCAAGACTGAGAGAGATTGAAGATGCAGATTCCTCAATCCTTTTTCTGCAGCACTAGCTGCAGAGTAAATGAACAGGAGGCGCTCTATACAGAGGATCCCTGTTCATTCATAAAGTATTGTAAATGCAAGGAGGGCCACGGGTGGGGATTGGTTCCAATAATGGTAGCCACTCCTGCTTCTCTGGGGCCCCCCCTGTTTAAACTTGCAGGTCCCGGACCGGAGAGGAGGTGCTACCCCTTTTTATCAGCGGCCCTGAGTACAGCAAGGACAGCACGGCTTGCAGTAGTTGATGTAAGAAATCGCTGTAAAACCTAACCGCTGTATTGAGGTAAGAACTGTGGAGGGGGGATTTTAAGTTAGGGGGGCAAATATTGATAAGTGAAAATCTTAGTTGTCTTAAAGTCCAATTAACCTTTATAGGGAATCTGTGCAAAGTGCCTGTTTTTAGAGGCTTCTATCTCTGCATATTACTCTGTGAGTTGGAAAGAACAGCTTCCATCAGAGGCTTTTGAGGCAGGTCATTTTGCTTGATTTCTTTGAAAACAAGCCCTGCTTATAAAAAGAACATTCTAATAGTGGAGCCTAAATCACCTACTAAACCATGAAAATATGACCCTAGTTATGTTCTAAAGGGAAGAACCTCATCCATTGCATACTGCGGTCTGCAGAAAGGTCTATAATGACCAGTCCGGTGATGCCGGCTATCTTTATCCTTTTATTCCCGGGCATTATTGATTGTGTATATGTGTAATCTCAGGGGGGCTCTAAGGAAAAGGGGAAGTAAGATTGGTTTTCCTTTTTATGCTGTCTAGGATCAGACAGTGGAAATAACACTTCTGGTATGTAATGTTGTTTTTTTTAAAGCGGTACAGCAGCAAAAATGTGGGAAAAAATAAATAAAGATAGAGATATATCATTCATATATGATAGAGAGAGGTGTATGTGTGTGTGATATATATATATATATATATATATATATATATATATATATATATATATATATGTATGTATATGTGTGTGTATTTATATAAATAGTAAAATATATATATATATATAATTAGTATTTTTTTATTATTATACAAATATATAATAATATTATTAATATATATATATATAAAAAATTAATATAATATTCTGGGCTTGTAGGCAGCATGAGGCCAGGTCAGTACAGACATTGCAAATGGAGTGACTTCTGTGCCAGTTTTTCTCCATATTAATCAAAGGGATTGGGGGGGCAATGATGTTGACTTGCTTAGGTCCCCATTCCGTCTCTGCTATATGAGCAATTACAGTGAAACCTTGGTTTGAGAGCGTTTTGCAAGACGAGCTAATTTTTTTAAATAAATGTTGCCTTGATATACAAGCGAAGTCTTGATATAAGAGTAGCGTCATGTCACAACTGAGTATAAAAAAGGAGAGAGGAGCCTCTAAGTGTAGCAATATGGTTACATTTAATGAAGGTACAACATTTAGCAACTTATTGCTACACTTGGAGGCGCCTCTCTTCTTTTTTTTATACTCAGTTGTATACTCTATGAAATGCTTTGATATACAAGTGCTTTGGATTACAAGCATGTTTCTGGAACGAATTATGCTCGCAAACTAAGGTTTTACTGTACATGATTGTTGGACATCCTTCTTTTTTCTGTTAGATACTTTTGTTAATATTATGGTTTGTCTCTGCACAGCTGGATGTATCCTGGTCCTTACTAGGAAATTTGTACCATATGCTTGCCTTGCCCTCTTTGTGATCATCGTCCTCCAGGTAAGTGGACGTAGTCCAGTTCCAAATTTTACAGTTTTAATAGAACATCTTCGTTCATTCTTGCCGACTAATTTGATGTTGTAAAATGCTGTAAAAAAATATATATATATTTTGCAAAAACGCGTAGAAGAGAAGATGAACTCAGAATTAACAGGCTGCATTAATCTGACCTTAAAGGGGTTGTAAACTCTCGTGTTTTTTCACCTTAATGCATCCTATGCATTAAGGTGAAAAAACATCTGTCAGTGACCGACCCACCCCCCCGTTTTACTTACCTGACCCCTGGAATTTCCCACGGCGGAGACGCGCTGTCCCTCTGCCCGGGGGGTTCTCGGCTCTTGATTGTATAGATTGATAGCAACGCAGCCATCGGCTCCCGCTGCTGTCAATCAAATCCAATGACCCGTGGGTCGGGGCCGAGCCCTACATTCGGATGATCAACACTTGGGAGCTTGCTCGCAAGGTAACCCCCCCCGGGAGAGCGCTTTTCCTAGGGGGTGATTACCTGATGCAGGGAGGAGCCGCGATAGCCGCCGGGGGACCCCAGAAGAGGAGGATCGGGGCCACTCTGCAAAACAAACTGCACAGTGGAGGCAAGTATGACATGTTTGTTATTTAAAAAATTTAATAAAAATCAAAGCTTTACAATCACTTTTTAAGGCTGGGTTCACACCGATGCGAATTGGAGGCAGGGAAACCTGCCTCCTATTGGCATGACAGGAAACTGTGACTGGATCTCAATGGAGCCGGTTCTCAGAGCCTCGGCGCGGCCGTGGTCCGCATTTGGAAAAGGGTCCTGTGCGTCTTTGGCTACGTTTTCGGTTGCAAAAAATCAGACCTGAATCAGTGTACAGGGACGCACCGGACCCTCTGCTAGGACCCGCCGTGGCATCAGTGTGAACCGGGGCATAAAGAATATGTAAACCCTCACCTTGTTGAATAGCCCATTCAGTTTGAGTATAGATATTCAGCTAGATTCGGGTACAGCGGCGCTTCTTTAGGTCGGCATAGCGCATCCCCTTTGCACTACAGCGACGTAAGATAGTGAGGCAAGTACTGTATTCACAAAGCAGTTGCCTCATAAGTTACGTCGGCGTAGCACAAATGGCCTGGCGTAACCCCGCCTAATTCAAAATAGGCAGGTAGGGGGCGTGTTGTATGGTAATGAATTCACGATTCATTACCATACATGTAAATGAAGCGCCGATCTTACAGCGCATGTTCAGTATCACGTCGCAAATACTCAATGCTTTCGACGTGAACGTAACTTACGCCCAGCCCCATTCACGGACGACTTACGCAAACGACGTAAAACGTGGAATATTCAACGCTAATCCGACGTCCATACTTAACATTGGCTGCGCCATCTTTTTGGTGGTTTATCTTTACGCTTGAAAATGCCTTACGTAAACGGCGTATCTTACATGCGACGGGCGTGCGTACGTTCGTGAATAGGCGTATCTTGATCATTTACATATTCTCGGCGTAAATCCACGTACACGCCCCTAGCGGCCAGCGTAAATATGCAGCTAAGATACGACGGCGTAGGAGACTTACGCCGGTCGTATCTTAGCAACAGATAAGCGTATCTCAGATTGAGAATACGCTTATAGATACGATGGCGCCACATTCGGACTTACGACGGCGTATCTACTGATACGCTGTCGTGAGTCTTTGTGACCGGTGCGTCCCCTTTCACCATTTCAGCTCTGTATATTTTCAGCTGAATTCGGACATGAAACGGGCCAAAAGACGCGCAGGACTCCTCCCGCGAATTTGCAGCGGAGATATGTGAACTGTCTCCATAGAGAGCCGGTCAAAATCTTCTGCGATTTCAAAGAATTTGCAATAGTGTGAACCCAGCCTAAAGCCGCTCACAGGCGGGACATAGAAGAGTTCAAACATTTGACGTCTTCTCCTCTGTAGGTCACTGTGGGCAGGTCTGAGTTGTACAGAAATGGATGAAATTTGGCATCCCTTGGTTCCATATCAACATGAACTTCAGTCCCTACATGTCACTGTGGGTGCAGTCAGGCCCGTGTCACACTAGTGATGTGTTGCTGGCTGTAAGAGGAAGTCCTTTCACCTACTTTAACGGTGCTTCTCCCTTGCTGACCGAGCAGTATGATGTCACACTATTGCTTTTGCGCAGTTTATGAGCAAGATTCTGTGTTCTCCTTGGCAATCCTGTTGCTGGCGAATTGCAGAATCTCTATTCTAAGATAGACCGAAGTATGTAATCTACAAACCAGTAAGAAAATGCTGTGTACTGGAAATGCAACTAATCTGGAACTTGCCTTCCTTTCTACTACTACTACTACTCAGGGCCAGATTAAGAACATCATGGGCCTGGTGCTGAGGATTTTGGTGGGGCCTTTTAGGCTGCATTCACACCTCCGCGACAAGTAACGCCGCGTACGCGGCGTATTTTGCCGCGAATATTGTAACTTTTTTTTTACAAATCCTTCCTATTGCTTTGTATGGCCGAACGCCAATGCCGCCTGAAAAAAAGGGTCCGGGACTTTTTTTCATGCCGCAGGTGTACGGCGTCTATGAGATGTGAACCATCTCATAGACAGCAATGGTAATTCTCCCCTCCAGCGGCACGAGCGGCTGGCGTCGTGCGTTTTGTCGCGGAGGTGTGAATGGGGTGTAATAAATAATAAATAAATGCGTGGGAATGACATGAACGCAGCCCAGCCAAGGCAAGTGACCAATGGCACAGAACCCAGAAGGAAGACCAGGTGAAGATGTAAGTGCCCCCGGGCCCTGCCTGATTCATCGCAGCGCAGCACTGGAGGGCTCAGTCTGAAAATTGAAGTGTACACTAATGTGCTAATATGCTGTGCATACTTGTACGTTGTGGCATAACCTACCCCAGGGCCTCTAAAAAGTAGTAATGTCAGGAAAGTTTACTACCGCTTTATTATCACAGGAGCCTCTCATGGGGCCCCCTACTGACCCGGTGGACGGTGGCCCTTGGGCAGTGCACAGTTGCCAACATTTAAAAAATATTTTCAGGGCCACTTTTTTATATAAGTGCTATATTTAGAGTAGCTGAGATCCCCGATGTTCCTCTATACATCATAGTAGTAATCACAAAATTAAATGAGTACTAATAATGGGGCTGAACAAATATGAGAACTGATATTTCCTTTAGTTGAACTAACAAAAGTGTGTCCATTCTAGAGCTGGTAACATTGAGCATATTCAGTATAATTTTAAAGAACTGTTTTTGTGGGTAAGCGACATAGGGGAGGAGAATGGATGGTATATAAGTGGGAAGTATGTGCAGGTGAGGGAGAGGAATGTGGAGGGTCTAACAGTGGGCATTATGTACAGGAGAGGAGTTCAAAGGGTACGGAAAAAAGCACTATGTACAGGAGAGGAGTGTGAAGGGTATGACAATGGGCAGTATGTACAGGAAGAGTGAGGGGGTATGACAGAGGGTAGTACGTACCAGAGAGAACTGTGGAGGGTATGATGGGGCAGTATGTACAGGAGAGGAGTGTGGAGGGTATGACAGTGGGCAGTATGTACAGGAGAGGAATGTAGACGGTATGATAGTGGGCTCTATGTATAGGAGAGGAGTGTGGAGGGTATGACAGTGAACACTATGTATAGGAGAGGAGTGTGGAGGGTATGACAGTGAGCAGTATGTACAGGAGAGGAGTGTGGAGGGTGCGACAGTGGGCACTAAGTACAGGAGAGAAGTGTATGACAGCAGGGGCCATGTACAGGAGAGGAGTGTGAAGGGTATGACAGTGGGCGCTATGTATAGGAGAGGAGTGTGGAGGGTATGACAGTGGGCACTATGTACAGGAGAGGAGTGTGTAGGGTATGACAGTGGGTACTATGTATAGGAGAGAAGTGTGGAGAGTATGACAGTGGGCACTATGTACAGGAGAGGAGTGTGGAGAGTATGACAGTGAGCACTATGTACAGGAGTGGAAGGATATTTAGGGACTGAGTAGTGGTTAAGCGGGTCATACATGGATTGAAATTACGCCAATTATGCAGAGACCAGCCATAGTCAATCTATGTATGGGCTAGCTGGTTTTACACAAGTCAATCTATTAATCAACTTGAGTACAACCAGCCTGTTTTTTTTTCTTAAAACAATCAGTGCTGCCAGCTAAAGTTAGCAACACTGATCATTGTACGCACTGGCAGAACACAATAACACTGCAGGAGTGATTCCCCCATCCACAGGTCAGCAGGTGAGAGGGTGTGTGGGGACAGGCTGGGGAGAGATACTAGTCAGTGGCTGGGTAGGCACTGGCTAGTATCAGAGCCAGATACACACAGGTTACATACGCCACGATCGTTAGAGCGAGAACAATAATTCTAGTACTAGACCTCCTCTGTAACTCTAAACATGTAACCTAAAAAAATGTAAAGCATCGCTGAGGATACCAAAAAAAATTGTGCTAACTTAACTAACTAACTGTTTTGATGAATGAATGAAACATTTTTTTCCAAAAAAACATGTTTGAAAAATTGCTGCGCAAATACTGTGCTAGAGCTGCACAATTAATCGTTAAAAAAATCGTGATCTCGATTCAACCCCCCTGACGATCTCCAATGCAGAGTTTGCTGATTCTTTCATATAACAAGTGGAGAGACTTTCAGCTGTCAAAAGAAAATATCTGGGCAGTCTGCCAAGTTTTTAACAGGAAACATTGTAACTGACACTTCCTTCTTAGATCAAAGGGATACACTTCTGTGTGTAAAGAACAAATCTGGGCAGTCTGCCAAGTTTGTAAACAAAATGAAACATTGTAACTAACTAACATTGTAACTAAATTTAACCACTTAAAGTCCAACACTTGTTTCTTAAGTTAGAAAGCAATATTATTTGCTAGAAAATTACTTGGAACTGCCAAACATTATATATATTTTAGCAGAGACTCTAGGGAATACAATGGCTATTGCTGCAATATGTTATGTCACACTGCATTTTCCCACTTCAATGAATAATAAAAACCATAAAAACAAAACAGTGAAGTTAGCCCATTTTTTTTTTTTTTTTTTTTATGTGAAAGATGATGTTACGCCGCAACAATCGTGAGAGAATCGTGATCTATCTTCTAAGCAAAAAAATTGCAATTCTCATTTTAGCCAGAATCGTGCAGCTCTGTACCCTGCAACATAAAAAGTGCAAAGACCACCATAGAGTAATTTTCTAGCAAAAAACAAATGATGATTTTTACATGTAGTAGAGAAGTGTCAGAATTGGCCTGGGTGGCAAGGGGTTAATTACCATGAGTAATATACAAATAATAATTATAAGTACTGTGATCCTATCAGTCTGCCGCAGTGTGTCAGCTTGTATTTATATTGGCCGCTCTGAATGTAGCTTCTGACAGGCTGTGCAAGCAGGCCCCTATCTCCGGAACCATAAATGATAGTCGTCCCATATTTTAACCAGTTGTGGGGTAGCTCTTCCCATTCCTACCCCCAAATGTGGGGTTTCTGTGACCTCTAGTCATCGAGCTACAATCCCCCAAATTCGATCTTAGAAAAAAAAAATCTTTTGGGCAAATGGGCCTATCTTGAGAAAGGGGCCTGGAGCTGCAGCTCCATCAGCCCCATTGTTAATCCGGCCCTGCTACTACTACTACTACTACTACTACTACTACTACTAGGGTTGTCCCGATACCACTTTTTTAGGACCGAGTACAAGTACCAATACTTTTTTTTCATGTACTCGCCAATACCGATACTTCTTTTTTTTTTTTTTTTTTTAAATGTCCCCCCACATATATGCAGCCATGTCCCCCCACATATATGCAGCCATGTCCCCCCACATATATGCAGCCATGTCCCCCCACATATATGCAGCCATGTCCCCCCACATATATGCAGCCATGTCCCCCCTACCGCATTAATCAGCGTGCGGGGAACATTACAGGCAACTTTCGTTTGAATAGCTGTTCATTCCTTGCCGCACCGTGTATAGACACTCCCCCTTGCTCGGGATTGGACGGATCTGTCCAATCCCGAGCAAGGGGGAGTGTCTACACACGGCGCGGCGGGGAATACAGCTATTCAAACGAAAGCTGCCTGTAATGTTCCCCGCACGCTGATTAACGCGGGAGCGGCGGCTTTGCGGTATGCGGGCGCGGGGGGGGGCAAGTATTCTATTCAGGCATCGGGGGCAATTGCGGGAGTACAAGTACTCCCACAAATACTCGGTATCGGTACCGATACCGATACTGGTATCGGTATCGGGACAACCCTAACTACTACCACTACTATTACCACTACTATTACTACCTGGGGGCAGCCATGAGTTGTATACAAATGACAAATTATTGTAGTGGTTAGACTGGTCAGGGGAGATCTTGTGCTTGAGGGCAGATCTTAGAAATTTCAGGAATGTATTTTGAACGATACATCTGCACGCAGAGCCGATCCTGACCTCCCTGGGGCCCTAAGCAAAATTACATGTCACATTAAAGTTGAGAATCGGGGGGGGCTGCTGCCGAAGATGACATGTCACATTAAAGTTGAGAAGCGCGGGGGGGGGGGGGGGGGGCTGCACTGCCGACAGTGACACGTCTTACATTAAAGTGAAAAGTGGGGGGGTGCTGACTTCTTACCTCTTTTCCCATGCAGCCAGCGAGTTGAGAAGCGGGGTGAGGGGCTGAAAATGACTTCTCACCAGACGGGGCCTCTAGTGATTTGGGGGGGGGCCCTATAGGGCGGATCGGCCCTGTCTGCATGTAGTTACAGCATGATGTGTCCATGTACACTGCGATTTTGGCTGAATCGAACGTTCTTCTTTAAGAAGAATCTGGTATTGTGTTCCCTTCTAGTATGCAGTATGTGCAACAAAAGCTATTTTTTAAGCAGCAATAATGCTACCTAGTGTTTACTTTGAGCTATAGCAAGTTTTGTAAGGGGCAAATGAAAATGGAGCATTTACAAAAACTTGTTCTTCATTTTAGGCTTTGTTTTTATTTTATTTTTTTGTTTTTTTGTGCATTGCTATTTTTTTTGCATGTTGTGTGTTTGTTTTGTTTTTTTTGTTTTTTTTCCCCTTAATGTGGTAGTACACCGCATATGTGTGGGTTTTAAATTTTTTTTTTAATAAATAAACACAAAAACAAACACACAACATGCAAAAAATATCAATGCTCCAAAAAAAAATGCCTAGTTTAAAATGAAGAGCAAGGTTTTGTAAATGCTCCACCAGTTTTTTTTTTTTTTTTTTCTTTAATGTGTTTTTTTTCTTGTGGGTGTTTTTTTTTTTTTTTTAAATACCCACAACCACATTATGGAAAAAAAAAGGCTTGCAGAGCAATGTCTCATTGCATACTAGCACATTATGAGAGACTGACCTTTTTAGAATAAAGCCATCCAGTGCCGCAATGTCACCGCTGAGAAGGCTGAAATTTTTCCCCTGGTCTTCCTTTCCGGGTTTGCGGGCCTCCGACTACATTTAAGTTTAGAAGATATTCACAGTACCTACGGGTAAGCTTTATTATAGGTTTACCTGTAGGTTCAAGTGGTGTAATTGTTCCCAAAATGTGTTAAAAATAGACACGGGTACAGTTTGAAAAAAAACTAAATTGCCAAAGAAAAAAAAAAAAATATATATATATATATATATATATATATATATATATATATATATATATATATCTCTCTATCACTCACACACACACACACACACTCTCCTGAAATTTCTAAGATCTGCCTTCAAGCACAAGATCTCCCCTGGCCAGTCTGACCACTACAATAATTTGTCACTCATGTTTGCTCCCAGGTAGTAGTATTAGTAGTAATAAGGTACGCAAGTTCCAGATGCGTTGCATCTCCAGTACACAGTATTTTCTTGCTGTTTTGTAGATTACATAGGTCTATCTTCTTTTTTTTTCATATATATATATATATTAAAAAATAAATATGATATCATTTTATTTTATTAAATTTTTTTTTGCAAGCTACACATGCCAAAATGTATAGGTTAGAATGCATTCATTTACAAGGAAGACACATACGCACGCGCGCACACACACACACACACACACACACACACACACACACACACACACACACACACACACTAGATGAGACGTAACAAGTATTGATACTAAAACTGTTTAACCACTTGACCCCAGGATCCCCCCCCCCCCCCTTCACAACCAGGTAGTTTTTAGCAATTTCGAGCAAAACTTTTTTTCTAATAAAATGTAAAAAAAAATATCAAATTTCTTCATCAATTTAGGCCAATATGTATTCTTCTACATATTTTTGGTAAAAAAAAATCCCAAAAAGCGTATATTGATTGGATTGCGCAAAAGTTATAGCGTCTACAAACTATAGGATATATTTATTATTTTTTTTTATATATTTTATACTAGTAATTGTGGCGAACAGCATCCTTTTTTTTTTTTTTTATATATATATATATATATATATATATAGTGGGACTGCAATTATTGCGGCGGACAAATCGGACACTTACTGACACTTTTTGGGTACCGGTGACACTGATACAGTGCTAAAAAATATGCGCCGGCACTGTACTAATGACACTGCCTGAGAAGGGGTTAACATCTAGGGTGATCAAAGGGTTAACGGTCTGCTTAGCCAGTGTTTGTGTACTGTGGGGGAGTTGCGGTGTTCTGGCTCTCTGCCCAATGATGGGCGAATGCCAGCAGGCATCGAGTCCGCAGTGCCTGCAGAGCAGCTTCTGACGGGAGCGGGTAGCCAGTGGCATGCATGCGTGCCCCAGATCTGGAAGTGCAGCAGAGCCACCTTGCCGCCGTATATGCAAGTGGTTAAGGTCTAATTTTAGTTTTCTTGCATGTCATTGCCTCATATTTTATCCTTCTACAGAAAAATGCCCATTGTTCTGCCAGAAATGCACTCGGCATCTAAGGCGCCCCAACATAATTTTATTACTAGTTGATTCTGCTAGAACAGGGTAAAGGTCAATCACGGCAGCTTTTACCATGCAGGCAAACGTACTGGCCCGGATTCAGATAGAGATACGACGGCGTATCTCCTGATACGCAATCGTATCTCTGAGTTCCGTCGGTCGGATCTATGCGCCTGATTCATAGAATCGGGTTCCGCATAGATCTCCCTAGGTTCCAACAGGTGTAAGTGACTTACACCGTCGGATCTTAGGCTGCAATCTGCCGCTTGCCGCTAGGTGGCGCTTCCATTTGTATAAGCGACGAATATGCAAATGAGGAGTTACGCCGATTCAGAAACGAACGACCGCCCGGCGCTTTTTTTTTTTTACGTCGTTTTGTGTTCGCCTTTTTACGGCGTATAGTTACCCCTGCTATATGCGGCGTATCCTATGTTAAGTATGGCCGTCGTTCCCGGGTCGAATTTTGAATTTTTTACGTCGTTTGCGTAAGTCGGTCGCGAATACGGATGGACGTAATTTACGTTCACGTCGAAACCAATGACGTCCTAGCGACATCATTTGGAGCAATGCACGCTGGGAAATTTAGCGGACGGCGCATGCGGGGACGCGCCTGATTTAAATTCTACACGCCCCCTAGCCGCGGAATTTGAATTCCGCCGGGGGATTTACGATACGCCGCCGCAACTTTAGAGGCAAGTGCTTTCTGAATACAGCACTTGCCTCAAAAACTTGCGCCGGCGGATCGTAAATCAGATAGGTTACGCGGATCTAAATCTGAATCTAACCCACTGTGCTTGCAAACTGCGTTTGGGGTGTTTCGTTAACTTAACCGCTTCCCGCACTATAGCCAAAAGACGGGTACAGTGCAGGCCTCCAGTTTTTTTTGTATGTATGCACGAAGTTCGATTTGGCCCAGGCTGGAAATGGGTAAAGTGCCTGCGCACCCAAAATTGATGTGCCAGTTTTTTGGTAAACGCCTGTCGCCATCTACCTTCAGATTTCATGTCAGGGAGCGCTGACACTTTCAAGTTCTTTTATTAAGTGCTGCTTGTATCTAAATAAGATAATGAAGTTTTATCCTTTTTATGGCCATGGCAAGATTTTCTGCAAATGAAATAAAAGCGAGGCTCGAGGCTGTGTGATTGTTTATGATGCAATTTTACATTCATTGCTGAAATGAAATTTTGTTTTGCTGCTTTCAGACAATCGTGTACAATATCCTGTGGGATGTGAAGTTTCTCATGAGGTTAGTTTTTTTTTTTTTTCGTTTGTTTAATCGCTCCTGATTATTTCCCATCTTTCTTACCGCTTCTGTCTTCCACTAACTGCTTTGTTGAGGTTCAGAAGGGAAACACGCCTGTCCTGTTCATTAAAGCCAATCAAATTCCAGCTGTCATTTAACTGGGGGAGGTTACAAAATAAGATCATTGGGCCGATTACTATTCCGGTACAGTTTATCAGTGTTTGACTTGGTGTTACTAAACCCAGGAGCTGACACTCGCTATGTCTGGTCTACCGCAGAACATGGAAATGCAATTATTTTAGTACAGTGGAACCTTGGTTTACCAGTAACGCAGTTAAAGCGGAGTTCCACCCAAAAGTGGAACTTCCGCTTAATCCACTCCTCCCCCCCCTTTATATGTCACATTTGGCATGTAATTTTTTTTGGGGGGGGAGTGGGGGCTTCAGGAGGAGTGGGACTTCCTGTCCCACTTCCTCCTCCCCCCGAGGGGCTGCAAAGGCGAATAGTCTAATCGCCTTTTGGCAGCCCCTCCCTGTAGGCGCTTGCGCAGTGGGTCCACAGCCGTGAAGCCGAAAGCTGTCACGGCCGGGTGCCCACACTTAGAATGAAGACGCCGGTCAGAAAGGGGGGCGAGGAGCGGAGCCCGGCCGGCGCGTCGCTGGAACGTGGAGCAGGTGAGGGTATGTTTATTAAAAGCCAGCAGCTACACTTTTTGTAGCTGCTGACTTTTAATAAACATTAAAAATTAGTGGAACACCCCTTTTACGAGCGCTTTGAATAACGAGCAACTTTTTTTTTTATTCTGACTCGGTTTGCGAGTGTTGTCTCGCAAATGGAGCAGAATTCAAGCTAATGGGGTGTGCATCAGTGAATCACTTGGAAATATTTAGGTAGATTCACAAAGAGTTAGGCCGTCCTATGTTAGATTGCAATGTTTTGGCTTACCGCTAGGTGGCGCTTCCATTGCGGCCGGCGTAGATTATGTAAATGAGCATTTACGACGATTCCCGAACGAACGCGAGCCCGCCGCAGTCGATTAACGTCGTTTCCGTAAGCGATAGGCCGCCTAAAGTTATTCCACCTATGAGGTGGAATAACAATGTTAAGTATGGCTGCCGTTCCCGCCGCGAGGTTCGAATTTTTTACGTCGTTTGCGCAAGTCGTCCGCGAATCGGCATTTAGCCGCAATGCGCACTGGGAAATGTAGTCGCCCGGCGCATGCGCAGTGTCAAACGTCAAACGTGAGGTCAAGCCTCATTTCCGTAGAACACGCCCCCCTCATTTGAAGTCATTTGAATTAGTCGTGCTTACGCCCGCTCGTTTTAGGCTACGCCGCCGAAAATTAGCAGGTAAGTGGTTTAAGAATCACTACTAGCCTAACTAATTTACGGCGGTGTAGCCTAAAAAGACTAGGCTAGGCCGCCCTAAAGATACGCGCCCCCTACGTGAATCTACCTAATTGTGTTTCCGAAACCTTTCCAAGATAAGCCGAGCTGTCCCCGCCGAGTATTACCGAGGCTCTCCAGCACCCCCCCACCTCTGGCCACATGCGGTATTGCATGCCATAGAAGTCTATGCAGGACAAATTATCTTAAGTTTCCATGGACTTCTATGGGGTATGAGTGTATTTGGATTACGAGCCTTCTCCTGGAACGGATTATTCTCGTAATCCAAGGTTCCACTGTAAATATAAACGGCTAAATACCTTTTCTCATCAGCAGTATATAGCAGTCTTGTGACTTCTATCAGTGTCTGGTTGAAGCTTGTAGGAGGGGTTTTCATTCTACTCTGACAGCACTATGAGGCTGCAGAACCCCTGACCCTCTGTCTGGACAGTGGTGATTGGACCTGTGCTGATCACATGCACTCTCCCAAGAAAAAGAAAACTCTCTAGCAATACACACCAAACTGAGCATGTGCAGAGTGACTCCATAGACTCTTTGTTATCAGGAAATTATTAGGGGATAGTTTACACACACAGCTCCCAGTCCCCGCTCTGTAACGAGCGATCGCGTGTGCCCGGCGGCGATCGCGCCTGCCGGGCACGGGAGCCCTAGTGGCCTGCGCGAGAGCCGACGTTCTAGTACGGGCTCTCGCGCAGGGGAGCCGACCTGCCGCCGTAAAACGACGGCGGCTGGTCGGCAACTAGTTAAGATGGAATATTCACATTTTGCAAGAAAACATGAATGATGCCCCATGAGTCACTTGTTACATCAGATCTGCTGACTCTTATCAATTTGTTCTTTGGTTTCTGAGTTCAAAGTTTTCCTTGAACAATCTTCAGCTGATTACTATTTCTCCAGACATTCTTACAGACCTTTTCAAACACTATTGACGAGCCTGAAATGCAAACTGCAGGAACCATTGTCTCCTGCGGCTGTCATTCACAGCCAGTGAGGGGGGGCCTCAGGAGGTGCCAAGCTGCAGCTCTGTGTCTTATGGATGCATGCAGCAGGGCTCGGGAGTGAGCACACACAAGTGCCCCCATAGCACGTGGCTTACTATTGGGGGCACTGGTCAAGTGGGAGGAATCCAAGAGCGCTGGTGGGGGACCCGAGAAGAAGAGGTTGAACAAAAAAAAAAAAACATGTAAGTATAACGGGCCAGATTCTCAGTCAGTGGCGTATCTTTGCCCGGGCGTAACGTATCTGATTTACGTTACGCCTCCGCAACTTAGACGGGCGAGTGCTGTATTCTCAAAGCACTTGCCCTGTAAGTTGCGGCGGCGTAGCGTAAATCGGCCGGCGTAAGCCTGCCTAATTCAAATTTGGATCAGGGGGGCGTGTTTTATGTAAAACGACTGTGACCCGATGTGATTGACGTTTTTACGGAACGGCGCATGCGCCGTCCGTGGAATTTCCCAGTGTGCATTGCTCCAAAGTACGCCGCAAGGACGTCATTGGTTTCGACGTGAACGTAAATGACCTCCAGCCCCATTCACGGACGACTTACGCAAACGACGTAACTTTCAAATTTCGACGTGGTAACGACGGCCATACTTAACATTGGTACGCCGCACTTATGCCTCATATAGCAGGGGCAACTATACGCCGGGAAAAGCCTAACGTAAAGGTCGTAACTTTACTGCGTCGGCCGCGCGTACATTCGGGAATTCGCGTTTCTAGATAATTTGCATACTCAACGCGGAATTTGACGGAAGCGCCACCTATCGGTCAACAAAAAAATGCATTTAAGATCCGACGGCGTAAGAGACTTACGCCTGTCGGATCTAATGGATATCTATGCATAACTGATTCTAAGAATCGGGCGCATAGATACGACGGGTCGGATTAGGACTTACGACGGGGTACATGGTGCTGCGCCGTCGTAAGTCCTTTCAGAATCTGGCCCAAGATGTTTATTTTTGTTTTTTTTTAAAGCCGAACCACTTGAAGACTTGACTTGGATGAAACTAATCCATTCCAACACAAAGGGCCCCATTCATTAAAATATGTGGGGGAGGGACATTATTGGCAGCCAATCAGATTTTTCCTTTCTGGTTCTTAGTATGAAAATATAAATGGAAGACTTCAATTGGTCACTATAGAGGAAAAAGACTGCCTGTAAGTTTACTCAGTATGGTGTGATATAAATACCTTGGGGGGGTTATTTCCGAAAGGCAAATCTACTTTGCACTACAAGTGCAAAGTGCACTGTGGAGTGCAGTCGCTGTAAATCCGAGGGGGACATGCAAGGAAAATTAAAAAACAGCATTTTAGCTTGCACATGATTGGATGATAAAATCATCAGAACTTCCCCTCATTTCAGATCTTCCCCCTCAGATTTACAGTGACTGCACTTCCAAGTGCAATTTCAAGTGCACTTTGCACTTGTAGTGCAAAGTGGATTTGCCATAAATCACCCCCCTTGTTTCATCCTGGCTTTTCCAACTTTCCGCTTCTCATCCACCTCCTCATTTTAGCTGGCTCAGCAAAGTGGTTGTAGAGGCTGCAGCTCCCCCCAGGCCCATCCTTATACTTACCTGAGCCCAATCTTGATCCAGTGATGTGCACGAGCGCAGAGGCTCTCCCTTGCTTCTCCTTGGCTTAGACAGCAGTGGGGGATATTGTCTTATCGACACACAGGCGGCTCGGGAGTGAGCCTGCACCAGTGCCCCCATAGTAAGCAGCTTGCTATGGTGGGTACTCGGCCAGGAGTGCTGGCGGGTACCCAAGAAGAGGAGGTCCTGGACTGCTCTGTGCAAAACCACTGCACAGAGCAGGTGTAAGTATGACATGTCTGTTTTATAAAAAAAAAACGTTATCACTTGAACACATTTTTTCTCTTCTTTTCTAGAAACATGGCATTGGGTGGCGGTCTCCTTTTGTTACTGGCTGAGTCCCGTTCTGAAGGAAAGTCCATGTTTGCCGGGGTACCCAGCGCAGGGGAGAGGTCGCCACGTCAGTACATGCAGCTAGGAGGACGCGTGCTGCTCATCTTAATGTTCATGACCTTGCTCCGATACAATGCCAGCGCATTTGAAGTGAGTAATCGTGAAAAAGGGGACACCGATTTAAAGGACTGGAGGATTTACATTATCACAGAGCTTTTCTTTTGTCTAGGGGAATCGGCTAGTTTTTTTAAAATCGAAGCTGTACTTACCGTTTTAGAGAGCAATCTTCTCCGCTGCTTCCGGGTATGGGTCTTCGGGACTGGGCGTTCCTATTTGATTGACAGGCTTCCGACGGTCGCATACATCGCGTCACGAGTAGCCAAAAGAAGCCGAACGTCGGTGCGGCTCTATACGGCGCCTGCGCACCGACGTTCGGCTACTTTCGGAAAATCGTGACGCGATGGATGCGACCGTCGGAAGCCTGTCAATCAAATAGGAACGCCCAGTCCCGCAGCCCATACCCGGAAGCGGCGGAGAAGATCGCTCTCTAAAACGGTAAGTATTGCTTCGATTTTAAAAAGAACACCCGATTCCCCTAGACAAAATGAGCCTCAGTCTAATGTTAAAAATTAACTTTTCGGGTGAACCTCCACTTTAAGTGGTTAATAGTGAGCCTTCTGCTGCCGTAGATAATCCTGAACATTCTACAAGATTACAAATCTGTGTAGACACTGGGAGATTGTTATCTGTTAAATCCATAGAATGGTCTTTAGTTTCTCTGCATATGCATGTAACCTTGTGACTTAAAGCGGAAGTAAACCCATCCATAAAACAAATTTCATTTCCGGCACATGCCGGAAATGTAACGCTCCCATTGGATGTGCTCTCAACCAAACTGTCAAACCATCCAATGGCTGGTTTCCTAACTGATCACATGTGCAGCATCATGGCAGTTGCAGATTAAACAGAGGCCAAGATGGCAGCTTCCTTGGCTGAAAACAATAGGGGGGTTTACTTCCACTTTAAGGCTGGGTTCACACTTGTCCGACAAACGGTCCTACATTGGGAGCCTCATGTAGCATGACGTGTGAAAATCAATGTTTCCCTATGAGAGCTGTCTTAACTGGTCCTACACAAGTCGGTCTGACTTTGAAAAAACTCCCTGTACTACTTTTGGTCCTACATTGATCCTACTTCAACCCATTGAATGTCATTGAAGTCGGACCAAAGTAGTATCCTGTTCATGAAAGTAGGATGGATGTAGGACCAATGTAGGATAAATGTAGGACCAATGTAGCAGAGCAAAGTAGGATGAAAGTAGTGTAGTAGTGTGAACCCAGCCTCAAGCTGAAGTTTAGCTTGCATTCGTCAGCTTTAGTTAAATTACTTACATTTAAGGAAGTGTATCCTACATTGTACAGACCTGGAGAAATCTTCACTGAACGGATGCCTGCCCTCTTCCTCGCTCAGAACTTCCAGCGCCATCTACCGCCAACATCTGATTATCCTGCCTTACCCCATTTCTAAAGCCTTGACCTTACTACAGGGGACAGATTTATTACTCTTATTAGGAAAGGTCAAAGCGTAACGTCACCCAAATGTGGACGCTATGCTTGTTTGCATTCCCCTCCCCCTCCCCTTCCATTGCCACATTTGGCACTTTTTGGTGGGGAAGGGTGAGCAGGTACTTGGTTTTGACAGGTACCCGCTTCCATTTCAATCTGAGCCGGAAGTTGGACACATTACAGGTCCCAGAAGACTACGGACCATTCACAAGACGCAGCGTGGCTTCCCTTCCATTTTCCTAACTTGAGATGCTGGCGTCTGCATCCAAAGCCATTGGAAGAATTTGCTTGGGTGAAGCCATAGCTGGATCCCTGGACAGGTAAGTGTAATATAAATCAACAGCTACAGTATTTGTAGCCGCTGACTTATTTTTTTTGGGGGGGGAGCACCTCTGTATCGCCATGTTCCATAGGCCTCCTTAGGTGGTTGACTTCCTCCCCACATGTGTTCGTTGTAAGCTTTGGCACTTGCCAATCTTGCTCACAGCCATTCTGAGGCATTCTTAGATTTTCCTTGTTCCCAGACACTTGCAGATGAGCATACCCCAACCTTTTCAGTGGGATGCCCCCCATGAAAGCTGAGGAATTTTTATGAGGTTGGTGTCATCATTTCCTGGGACTTCAATTCCCTACCAAGTTCTGCTGGGCCGCACAACTCCATTTTTGCTATCCTTGGGGCAGGAGTCTCCAAACTATGGCCCTCTAGTTGTTCAGGAACTACAATTCCCATCATGCTTAGTCACGTCTGTGAATGTCAGATTTTTGCAATGCCTCATGGGATGTGTAGTTTCGCAACAGCTGGGGGGGCCGTAGTTTGGAAATCTCTGCCTTAGGAGATTGGGTTCAGCCATCTTATCTGTGGCCACTTTACACACCCTCCCCAGGCCTACCCCCTCTATTCTTGTCATCCCTCTTAGGGGGTGTGACGGATCTCAGATACCCCAGGTCGGCACATCCGCCAGACCTGTGTCTCCTGTCCTCCAAACGCACCCGCAGCCTGCAGATTCGCCATAACTAGCCCTTAACCCCTCAATCACGAGACAATCCACACAAGTGTTGAGGGTTACACATGCAGAGCCTAAAACAGTTTATTAAATCCAAGACATACAGTTTTACACACAGTTAGGGACACTCCCCTTAGCCTTGTCAAAGAGGGGAGGGGGGACAAGGAACAACCAATGAGAACTGAACAGTTGTACATTGAAACAGGCTACAGATAAACATAAAGGGATTATGGTAAGCAGGCAGCCTCTCAATACACATCCCCTGCGGAGAGATGTCTCCAGTCCAGACCATGTTCTATGTGCAATGAACCAAGACAATTAGACACAGCAACAAGATGGGGGGGGGGGGGTGTGGGAGAAGGCATGTAGCATTACATTACATTATCTCAATGCCAGCTTGTCCCGGGTCTCCAGTATCTCCTGGCCCATAATCTGTGGGTAACAGGCCCGCCCACAGTCCCTTCCAAAACACAGTGACAGTGGGTTCTGTCACAGGGGGGTTCCCCAAAAAAAATCCTGTCTCTGCTTCCACCCGGCTGGGTGGTTATTTTGCCTCTTATGGGGCTTCTGCTCTCAGGGATTGAATCTTTTTTTCCCTGCATAAACAAGTTTCTCTGTTGTGATGGGGTTCTTGGGCCTATGCAGCACCTAGCATTGCCTTCTTTTATGCAGAGTCACCATCTGTATTCAGTTCAGGTTTAACCAACGCCCATTGTTAGGTGGTTGTTCCGCCTCCACTGTCCTCTGCTTCAGCTGTGAGGTGCTTCTACTGTTGACCGTTTGTAGAATTAGTTGGTCCTTCTTTTTTTTTCCTGTAGGCCTGTTGCTGCTTCGCCATTTGTTGCCCACCCCTCGGTTATTACTTGGGGACCTCCCACAGCCCATGAATCGATTTTTCTATATCCTCCACTGTGCTCCATGATATGGAATGTACTGGTATGCCAAAATCCCACTCATCTTTGCGTACAGGACACCGGTCCCTCCCATCTTTTCTCTGTGATCTCTGCTTCTTGCTAACCAAACTGAAGCAGGTGGCATTATATGGGTATACTAGGAGGAAGACCCAGCAAAGACTTTTGTCCAATAACTTGAAGGTAATGACATACAACCCATGGTCTATGAATTGATTCCTATGTCCTGTACTGTACTCCATGATATGAAATTTACAATTGCATCAAAATTCCACTCTTTTCAGTTATGGATGCTTATTGGGCACTTAAACCCCCCTCCTGCCCAGACCAATTTTTAGCTTCAGCACTGTCGCACTTTAAATGAGGGGGGGGTTTCGGTAACAAACTGCCATGTTTTTATAGTCATGACATGTCACAGGGAGCACCCCCCCCATGGTTAACAGAGGATAAAATCAGAAACCGACTGGAAAAAAATAACATTAATAAGTCTCCGGGACCAGATGGCTTGCACCCTAGGGTTCGTAAGGAGCTCAGTCAAGTACCACGTGATCAGCTGTCAAGCTGTCAGCCCATGACATCTGATCATGTGATGTAAACAGAGCCAGCAAAAGTTGATCACCGGCAGCTGTCAGGAGGGACATCGGTCCTGATCAAGGAGAACAGCTGCCGCCTCATCTGTGCCGCTTATCAGTGTTGCCTACCAGTGCCACCCCCCCCCTGCACAGCCTCTCACTGGGAAGATCGGTTTACTGCTGTTTCTCCTCCTTCCAGCTCTAATGCAGCTGAGGGAATTTGATTACGTATAGAGGAAAAAAAAGGGAGAAAAGGGTATTTGTAATCTATGCATACATTTGTTGCCTTCTATTGCTATTTTAAACTGAATGGGTTAATGTACAAGGCAAGGTTTTACATATACTTTACAAATTGTATTTCTTTGGGGGGGATATGAAGAAAAGGGGGGAAAAAAAGCACTATTTTACAATAGGATGTCCACAATTGGTTTATTTGTAAAGTAGTCATTATTATAAAGTGTATATTAAAATCAAATGTAATAATAAATAAAACTATATATAATGCTACCGGCACCTGGCATTGCTGACATCGTGATCACATGATCAGCAGTCACTGACTGGTTCCCAACCTGAGCTGGACCCGGAACGGTCAGTGCCAGCCCCATTTGCCAGCTAGAAGCCATGCCCAATGTCGCTGGTAGCTGTCAAATGTATGCAGTAGAGGAACCAATCCAAAGTATGGGGAATTGTGCACACTAGTGATAATCTACAGATTGTAGGTTAAGGTTTTACTAATCTCCTTATTTTTATTTGTTCCTTCCAGATTTTCCAAAATATCTTCGGCTTGACCCTTATCATCTTGGTTGCGATTGGCTATAAGACCAAGCTGGCAGCCTTGACACTGGTCCTTTGGCTCATGGTCATCAACGTCCTCCAGAATGCTTTCTGGACGGTGCCATCTTACCGTCCACTCCACGACTTCCTGAAGTACGACTTCTTCCAAACCCTCTCCGTAACGGGTGGGCTGCTGCTGGTCGTGGCGCTGGGGCCTGGCGGAGTGTCCATGGATGAGCACAAGAAGAAGTGGTGACCTCCCCTTGCCAGGCAGTGCCACGCCTTACCTAACAGCCCATTACGCTACAGTCAGTCGCTTTTCTCCAGTCTGCGCAATGCGCACCTGGCAGGTATAAGAACACCTGACTGGAATGTTCCATTTTGTGGGGGGGGGAAGCTTTCCTGAAGTAGCTCTGACCTTGAAATGTTCCATTTAAATGGATTTTACATTACTGTTAGGATGGCGGCATAGAGGGAAGGTAGCACCAACCCAGCTTGTCTTTTTCAGCAATGTACAGTTACGCCTCTGATGGACAGATGTGTGCATATTGTCATCGAGATGGATGTCTTTCCCCTCCTCCCGTATCCTGCCATTCCATTAATACTTTGTAGCGGAGCATTATTATCTTTCACTACTGGAATGACGCCCCCTACCTCCACCTATAAACACTACCTGCATGAATAGTCACAACCAGTCATTTCACGCCAACTTGTTTCAAGTTCCTCAGTGTCCCTGGAAAAGATGCTTCAACGTGGTCACCAGGAGTATGAGTCGGGCTTAGTGTGAAGTGCTGGAACCATTATGAGAAGAAGAAACATTTTTATGGTTAAATGGATATTTGTAAAAACATTTTTTAAATAAATTTACTATTTTTCAGATCAACAAAATCCACAACGCAGTCTTTTGTCGTAATGTGTGGCCAGCTCTATTACTATATGACCCCGAAACCCAACCTGGTCCCCTATACATCTTAAAGTGATACTAAAGGTTCCTTTTTTATTTATTCTTTTACACAGAGTGGCCCCGAACATCCTCTATGGGGTCCCTAGGCAGATCATGTGGCTCCTCTCCGCATTAGATAACCCCCTTGGAGAAGAGCTCTGCCGGGGGGGTTTCCTTGTGGGCGCGCTCCCGAGTCATACACTTGGCGTCCATAGCTGCTGAGTGTATGACTCGGGGGGGGGGGGGGGGGGGGTATAGGATGCATTAAGTTGAAAAACACGAACCTTTACAACCCCTTAAGTTGACAACTACTGCTGTATGGCCTTGTGTCTATGAAAAGGACTTGGGGGCGCCTGATCTAAAAAAATAAAAAAAAAGTATGAAGAACCTCTAAATCAAGTGCCTTTTGGCTGGGGAGATAATTTACTATCTGCTTAGTGTAGGCTGTAGAAAGCAAAGATACATTTGGTTGTGATGGGCACTTCCATTTTAAACAGTGGCTTTATTTGCTTTTATTATAACCCTTAAAAAAAAATGTAAATAAAGATCAGGGGCCAAATTCTCAAAAAAGCTGCCTAACTTAACTTTCAGCAGTTAAGTTACACAGGCGTTAAATTTCTACCTAAGTGCCTGATCCACAAAGCACTTACCTAGAAATTACACGCCGTGTAACCTAAGTGCCTCCGTCGCAAGGCGGTCGTCTGCTCGAGGGGGCGATTCCTATTCAAATGAGGCGCGCTACCGCGCCGGACGTTCGGCGCATGCGTGTGACGTCATTTTTCTTGATGTGCATCGCGCGAACGTACTTTACGCCGGGCTTTGTGGATCGCGACAGGACAATAAAGTTGCGTCGGGGGGGAAAAAAAAAAATACGCGCCGGAAAAAAAAATTTAAAATAAAAAAAAAACGCGGCGATCGAAAAAAAGGTCTGGTTTTACATGGTGTACTAACTTTACACATTGTAAAACCAGCCCTAATTTTACGCGTGCAAATCGTAACTTACGCAGAAAACACAAAGCTTTAAAAGCTTTGTGGATCTGCTTAAGTCCTCATTTGCATACGCAAAGCGGCATTTCGACTCGAAATGCCCCCAGCGGCGGATGCGGTACTGCATCCTAAGATCCGACAGTGTAAGTCTATTACAGATGTCGGATCTTCTGACTATCTTTGGAAAAATCCTTCTGAGGATCGTTTCCAAAGATAGCCACAGGGATACGCAGGCTGAACAGCAGTTCCGCCTGCGTATCTCCTTTGAAGATTTGGCCCCATGTTCCCTTATAGCAGATTAAACTGCACAGTGCTGTCTAATCTGCCCCTTTCTAAACTGTAAAAAACCTGGTTGTTCCTGTCTATTCCTGTGTCCCTCTGTGTGCTGACCACGGTAATCATGGCTGCTGATCCATGATACCGTGGTCAGTTTACATCGCAGAGCTTTAGATGAGGCATGTAGCGGATATCTGCATGGGTCTAGGAGCTGTGGACGAAATTCTATTAGTGCAGAAAGGACTCCAATCATTCCGAATGGAACTGGAGGTACATTTTCTAGTGTTTTATATTTGCAACATTTTGAATACTGAGGCTGGGCAGAAAGCAACCTATCCACACCTGTACCCCACTCAGTCTTTAAACAATTGGCAACATACCTTAATTTTAGGAGCATTGAGGCCAATCCCATAAGTGGTGTCCTCCTTTCCTACAGTTGTATTCAAAATTATTCAACCCCCACTGAAATTGATTGTTTTGGCCAGTTTGACATTGATTTTGATCATTCAGTCATCCTGCTTACAATTAAATCAAAGAGGCACGTGTAGGTCAGACAAATATAACATAACATTTATAATGAAATAACCACAAATGTCTTTTCTGTGCTCACATCATTATCAGTTTTATTCAACCCCCAAGTGACATTCAATCTTAGTACTTAGTACAACATCCTTTTACAGTTATAACAGCTTTTAAACGTGAAGCATAGCTTGACACAAGTGTCTTGCAGCGATCTACGGGTATCTTCACCCATTCGTCATGGGCAAAAGCCTCCAGTTCAGTCACATTCTTAGGCTTGCGCACTGCAACTGCTTTCTTTAAGTCCCACCAGAGGTTCTCAATCGGATTTAAGTCTGGTGACTGCGATGGCCACTCCAAAATGTTCCAGCCTTTAATCTGCAACCATGCTCTAGTGGACTTGGAGGTATGCTTGGGATCATTGTCCTGTTGAAAGGTCCAACGTCTCCCAAGCCTCAGGTTTGTGACGGACTGCATCACATTGTCATCCAATATCTCCTGGTACTGAAGAGAATTCATGGTACCTTGCACACGCTGAAGCTTCCCTGTACCTGCAGAAGCAAAACAGCCCCAAAGCATGATTGACCCCCCGCCATGCTTCACAGTGGGCAAGGTGTTCCTTTCATCATAGGCCTTGTTCTTCCTCCTCCAAACATAGCGTTGATCCATGGGCCCAAACAGTTTCATCAGTCCACAGAACACAATCCCAAAACTTCTGTGGTTTGTCCACATGACTTTTGGCATACTGCAGTCGACTCTTCTTATTCTTTGGAGACAGCAAGGGGGTGCGCCTGGGAGTTCTGGCATGGAGGCCTTCATTACGCAGTGTGCGCCGTATTGTCTGAGCAGAAACTTCAGTACCCACATCTGACAAATCTTTTCTTAGTTCCTCAGCAGTCACACGGGGACTTTTCTCCACTCTACACTTCAGGTAGCGCACAGCAGTCGAAGTCAGCATCTTCTTTCTGCCACGACCAGGTAGCGTTTCAAACAGTGCCCTTTGCCTTGAATTTGCGAATGATGATTCCTATGGTGTCTTTTGGTATGTTTAACATCTTTGCAATCTTCTTATAGCCATTGCCCTTCCTGTGAAGAGTAATCACCTCTTCTCTTGTCTTCCTGGACCATTCTCTTGACCTCACCATGTTTGTAACCACACCAGTAAATGTCTAGAAGGAGCTGAGTATCAGTCATTTTAAAGCTGCCTAATTGGTGCTTATTAGGCTTTATTGCTGCTCCCTGACATCCACAGGTGTTTTCAATACCTGATTGAATACACTTCAATGAACCTCTGTTCTTCAGAGTGGTAGTCTTTAAGGGGTTGAATAATTGTGTAAATGAAGAATTCACAAAAGAAACATTTACTACTGTATTACAAAACCGATTGATGTCATTTTAGTTGCATATGGTTCTTTAAGAAGTCCTTGTAGGATTTCATTCTGAATACAATTACAAATGTACACTAAATTCCCTAAAACCCTTTAAAGCATTGGGGGGTTGAATAATTTTGAACACAACTGTATATCCATTCTTCAATGACACATAGGACCGTACTAAAGCCTAGTACACACACGTTCGGGTTTGTGTATGGCAGCCGGACCGGCTTCTGTCGAAGAGACATGATCGAAAAAGGTCTGCTGATCAGCTCTCAATCTGCACTTTTAATGTGATGTGTGAGAACCATTTTTTAGAAGTGTTAACACTGTGAGCAGGGCCGCCATCAGGAATTATGGGGCCCCTTACCGCCTGAAATTGACAAGCGGGGGGGGGGGGGGGTTCGGGAAATTGAGAAGCGGGGGGGCCTTTACAAAAAAAGAAGAAGTAAAGAGAAATATAAAAAAAGGGGGGTAGCCATCCGGGGCCTTGGGGACCTCTGGCCCCTTTAATAAAAAAAAAAAAAAAAAACCTCTGGGCCCTTTAATAAAAAAATAAACATTTATAAAAAAAAAAAAGTTTCCGACCCTAAACAAAAATAAACATTTATAAAAAAAAAGGGGGCCCCAGGGGACCTTTGAGCCCTTTAAAAAAATATATATATTATAAAAAAGAACTAAAGATATTATATATATATATATATATATTCTAAACTTTTTAGTTCTTTTTTTATAATATATATATATATACCAAACCCCTAAAAAAAAAAAAAAAATTGGCCCTTTAATAAAAAATAAAAATATATTAAACTTTTTTTTTTTTTTTTTTTAATAAAAAAAAAAAAAAAAAGGGGGGGTTGCCATCCGGGGACCTCCAGGCCCCTTACAGCTGTACTGCCTGTACCCCCCTGATGGCGGCCCTGACTGTGAGATCAGGCTGTGTGATGACATTAGTCCTGGGGGGGGGTGTGTCCGTGACAGCCTGAAATGGACAAAAGCGTGTTTCTTAAATCAAAATGGAAGACCAGTGCGCAGCTCCCAATGTATCTGCTATACAAAATACACCACCAGATGTGCTCACATTGCCAGGACCTGGCAGTGGTGAGTGAGCACAACCTTCTTTTTTTCTTTTTTCTTTTTTTAAACAGCTCTACAATAAACTTGATAACTACACTATAGCCAGCTTGGCGCTCCTTCTTCTTTTTTTTTTTTTTTTTTTTTTTTTTTTATTTCTTGCATTTTACTACAACATATTTGAGTAAATGGAGAATCGGCTGTTTGGTGACAGTAAGTCTTTTCTGCATATAGATGATCCAGTCAGCAGAGGTTAGTGGAAATGTTGTGCTCTGTTCAGAGATGAGCCATCAATTTTAAATCCTGCCAAGCAACCTACTGACCTGCATGCATAGAACACAGAAGCAGCAATGTGTTTTATGCAAACTATATACAGTAGTGTATTGGGAATATTTGACTATAAAGTAAGGGGGAGTTCAGCAGTGCCAATGGATCACTGGTGATGCCCTTTTATTCAACTTGGAAGTGAAGTGGTGCTGCAAGATGCCAGAGAAGAGGGTAAGTATTGCAGTGAAAGTATACTGACCTGACTGCATGTACTAGAGGGCTCCTAGTCTTATGTTGCTAAAAACTAACCCTGAGACTTAAAATATACATTTTAAGTTATAAATGCATTTTTTTGCAGGTAAAAAAATGTGCATTTATTAATGTGTGTTTTTTATTTATTTTTTTATTTTATTTTTTTAGAACCTGTAAAGCATTGCAGCAGCGATCAGCAGATCACTGATACCATGCAGGTCTCCAGCAGATCTGCCAGTGTATCTGTGTGCCCGTACATGTAAGCAAATACAATCTGACAAGAAGAATCAATGAACTACCACTGCGCTCCACAGTGCTGCGGTCGTTTATTGCAGAGCTCGACAAACCCCCAGGCACCAGGTCGCAATTGCAAAAAGAATTGGAGACCTGGGGCAGCACAGCTGGGGGAACCCTGTCTCCGTGCGCACATCCCCCCCCCCCCCCCCTTGCGATCGCGTCGGGCCGCACTGGCCGGTAATTGAGGCCTTCTGCTGTCCTATGGCTCCTTCTGTAATTTGGTGCCCTCTTGTGGTGGAGTTAGAAACCCAAACGTTATATATATATTTTTTATTCTAACACCCTAGAGAATAAAATGGCAGTCGTTGCAATACTTTCTGAATTGATACCCAACATGTCACGCTTCAAAACTGTCCGCTCGTGGACTTTTACCCTTTAAAATCTCCATAGGCAACATTTAAAAATATTCTACAGGTTGCATGGTTTGAGATAGAGGGCTAGAATTATTGCTCTCGCTCAGACAGCAGAACACCACCCCCCCCCCCCTAATCTTTAATGTGACATGTCACTGTCAGCAGGCCACCCCCCCCCCCCCTGCTTCTCCAACTTTAATATGACACATCATTTTTGGCAGCCCCCCCCCTGCTTCTCGCAGCCCCCCCCCTGCTTCTCGCAGCCCCCCCCCCCTTCTCACTTAGGGCCCCAGGGAGGTTGGGCTCGGCACTGCCTGTACTGAGTTCTGGCCGTCTCTTTCGACAACTTCCAGGATTCCATGAATGCTTTGCATCTGCTCCTTAATATCTAGACTTCTACACGCGGGGAGATTTACCAATACTGGTGCACTCAGAATGTGGTGAAGTTGTGCATGGTAGCCAATCGGCTTCTAATTTCAGCTCGTTCAATTAAACTTTACCAAAAAAAAAAAACTGGCAAAAAGCTGATTGGTTTCTATGCAGAGCTGCACCAGATTTTGCGTTCTCCAGTTTTAGTAAACAACCCCCTATGTCTCTTCTGCAAGAAAGGATTGGGGTGCCAGGATTATTATAGCGCCAACAGTTTACGCAGCGATTTACAATATAAAAGGGAGACGATACAGTTACAATAAAATACAAGAGGATTAAGAGGGCCCTGCTCAGAAGAAATGGAGCCACGGTGCCCATCAAATGGAGCCACGGTGCCCATCAAATGCAGCCACGGTGCCCATCAAATATAGCCACTGTACCTATAAATTGCCACCAATGTGCCCTTTAAACGCAGCCACTGCGCCCATCAAACAGAGCCACTGTGCCATCAAACGCAGCCACTGTACCCTTTAAATTGCCACCACTGTGCCTACAAACGCATGATGCTGCCAGTGTGCCCCCCCTGCCTGACACTTACCTGTCTCGGGTCAGTGCTGTCCTCCATACTCCCTCCGAGTCCTTGATGTCTTCTCCCATCCTCTTCTGCTATGATTGGACGCCTTATAGGCGTTCGATCACAGAACCTGATGCTTCAGCCAATCAGATGACAGGTAACCAGGCCCAGTGCACCTGATTGGCTGAGAGGCGGGTCATTGTTAGGGAAGCAATTTATTTGATTTCCTAACACAGCACTGTATAAACAGCGAGCGCACAGCAGTGTGCCTGCTGTTTAACAATTTGGAAGCCTATTAGAGCCCATGGCTCTAATCAGGCACTTCCAAATACACCCCCGCCGCTGTAATTCAGATGCCCGGCACCAGACAAGGGGCCGGACACCTGAATAGGGGGCAATGCATGAATCTATCTATTGTTGATTGTCAGGTGCAGGAGAGAGGTGGCGGCGCTCCTGCACCCTCTATGGACACACCGCCACTGAGCTGCATCGAGCCGCCCACTAGGGGCAAAACTTTTTAATATTTTTGGATAGAGTGGAGAGGGATTAGAACACCTGTCAGTTTTTATTGCTGTCTGTGTCCCTGTTAGGCTGGGTTCACACTACGGTTTTCCCGTCCGTCAGCCGCATACGATTTCAGTATTGAAAACGTACGGGCACGGACGGGAAAACGTATAGATAGACAATGCATTGCAAATCGTATGCACTCAGATGCATCCGGGTGCGTACGATTTGCTGGCAAAACGTTTTTTAAACGTACGCAAAACCGTGTTCAACCACGGTTTTGCGGTCGTTTTTAAAACAGTATGGCAACCGCATACGTTTTCCTTTAACATTAATGTCAATGGAAAACGCACATATGTGCGGTTCCATACGTTCCCGTCCGTTTCAGCCGCATACGGTTTTTCATATAAATCGTATGCGGCTGACGGACGGGAAAACCGTAGTGTGAACCCAGCCTTAGGCAGAGTCACCCTCTCTATTTGCATGGCTCCCAGCTGTCCCTCGTTCCTCCTCATTTGTCCCCCATTTTGGTCTGATCCATATAGATGTATATAAAATGTACTTTTTATCTTTCAAAAAGCGTTTACCAGTGCTAAACCTTTCATCTGATTTCTAAATTGCTACATTTATAAATGTCAAAAGCCAATATAAAGGAATATTAGTAATAATAAAAAAAAAAACACACTTGTGGGTTTAACTAATCTTTATTTTGTACACTTCTCCTTTAAGGGGCGTGGAAAGGGGTGTGTCATATGCCTGCATACTTTTGCTGATAGGTGTCCCTCATTCCTATCTCAAAAAGTTGGGAGGTATGCCGTTTGTCCCTTTTGCCGATATCGCTGAAAGTAAAAGAAAATCTTAAAAAATAACTGCAGTCTGCTCACATAGTTTGTAATAAAAACATCTTTGTCATCCTGAAGCATCCCTCCAACCACTTTGCATATTATTTTATATATACTGTGATTCTGTACTTGCCAAATATGCTGCAGAAATCTCCCTCCACCGAGTCTGGCTGCAGCCATTTTAACTGTGGGCAGCTGAAGCTGCTGCCTGTTCACTTCCTGGATTTACACAGACAAATAGAGGCACACCTCCAGCTCTGCAGCTCTCATTGGCCCTCTTATGACTCCCCCCCTCCCTTCTTGTCCCCTATTTTGTAGGCGCTATAACTTTTGCGCAAACCAGTCGCTTATTGCGATTTTTTTTATTTTTTACAAAAATACGTAGAAAAATACGTATCAGCCTTAACTGAGAAAAAAAATAGTTTTTTTTTTTTTTTAAAAAATGGGATATTTATTATAGCAACAAGTAAAAAATATATATATTTTTTTTCAAAATTGTCGCTCTTTTTTTGTTTATAGCGCAAAAAATAAAAACCGCAGAGGTGATCAAATACCACCAAAAGAAAGCTCTATTTGTGGGGAAAAAAAGGATGTCAATTTTGTTTGGGAGCCAGGTCGCACGACCGCGCAATTGTCAGTTAAAGCGACGCAGTGCCAGAAACCGAAATTTCACCTGGGCACGAAGGGGGTTTATGTGCCCAGTAAGCAAGTGGTTAAACAGGAAACTTTAAAACAGGTCCCCCTTACCTATTTCTGAAGCCTTGTATGTCGTGGTGGCAGCTTTGCGGGCGTGTGTCCGGCCTGTGTGGTGAGCAAACTTCCCGCCTCCATTAGTACAGACCGCCCCCCCCCCCCAATAAAGCACCCCCTATTATTAGAGAGCCCCCCAATTAGTAAAGGGCCCCCCACAAGCCATCCCCCATTATTACAGAGCCCCCCACAAGCCATCCCCCATTATTGCAGAGCCCCCCACAACCACAAGCTATCCCCCATTATTACAGAGCTCCACACTTTCTCCCTGGTGTGGAGTAATGCTCGGCCCCTCCCTTGGACTACAGGAGAGTCAGCACGCTCTCTACGTTGCAGATAGAGAAAGGAGCTGTGTGTTAGTGGGCGTCCTGACTCTCCTGTAGTCCAAGAGAGGAGGGCGAGTACGACACTCCACACCAGGGAGAAAGCCTCACATTACGGTGTGGAGTTACAGACAGAAGAACAGGAAGTGAGGATTTCTCAGAAGAAATGAGGACATTTAAAAGCAAAATGGAAGGATGAGGTAAGTGAAGGAGGACTGCACTAAGGTAAAGGAAGCTATTTAGGGAAAAAATTGTACCTTTACAACCCCTTTAACTTGCTCTGAATCCAGGCTGTCCTGAGTGGAACCACTGTAGTGTATGCAATGCTCCCATGTCATTCTGTGGGCACCATTTCGGATCGCCCACCAGCAACCTTGTGAAGTAAAATTTACTGACATGACAATTTACTGACTGAGCCAGATTTTTACATCAGTTACCCCCCCCCCCCCCCACACTTTGTGTGTCCTGGCTGGAGCTGTCACTGACCTCTTCTATAACTCACTCGGGTACAGGGCAGTCAGACACGGTCTTCCGGGAGGTTCTTCTGCTTTGATCCTCATCACCAGCTCTTCTCCTCCAGTGACAGGCCCGGTGGCACTCCCAAGTCCCTGCTCCCCCTCCAGTCCTGTAATTCATAAAGGGTGCCCAGCGGTTCCATGACATCACTATAAGCCAGCCTGAACCTGGCCCGCTCATGCACAGTTCTGGAGCCGGCCCACAGCCACATTTTTTTTTTTTTTTTTTTTTTATGGGCAGCCGCTGCCCGTAATAGACATTTATGGACAGTTTGTAAATTGACCGATTATTACAAACTGTAAATTTACAGGCGGGTCGCAACTTTGCCACTCAATGCCACGGGATTGGAGAGTGAACCATGATTCCATCAGATGGACCAGAAGACCCTTAAAAAATACTTTTTACCTTAGACTGGAGTTCAAGCTTACAATATCTAGCCTATAATGCTCAGGAGCCAAAGAATACATGTGTTCCGGGCATATGTCCCTGATAGGGTGACCACATTTCCAAACTACCATTCAGGGACACCCCCCTTCCCAAAAAACAGCTTGTGGTGTAACGAATCACAGCACAGTGATTGGACACAAGAGGCAGGATTTATGATTTCTCCAATCACAAGCAGGGGGCGGGGACTGTGCTTCTCCGGGCATTCCCGGCCAAGACAAGTACTGTCAGTGAGTAAAGCGGTGGTGGGGCAACCTTTTTTGGGGGCATTAGTTTGGCTTGGGGGGTGGCTGTGTCAGTTTCATTCCGGGCTGGACGCTGTACCTGCGCCTCCCAGATGCACTAAAACACAGGGATTGGATGCACACAGGCTAAACATCTAGGCCTGGATTCAAGAAGCAATTGCGCCTGTGTAACCATAAGTTACACAGCGCAATTGCTTACTTGCCCCGGCGTAACGAATGCTCCGCATATCTTAGGCTGCATTCTTGCGATGGCCGCTAGGTGGCGTTCCCGTTGTGCTCAGCGTATAGTATGCAAATTGCATACTAACGCCGATTCACAACGTTGCGCGAGCCCTGCGTACGCAATTTACGTTGTTTCCGTACGGCGTTTAGCAGGGGCAGCCAATGTTACGTATACCCGTCGTTCCCGCGTCGCGAAATTAGAAATTTACGTAGTTTGCGTAAGTGAATCGTGAATGGCGCTGGACGCCATTCACGTTCACTTTGAAGCAAATGACGTCCTTGCGACGTCATTTGCCGCAATGCACGTCGGGAAAGTTTCCCGACGGAGCATGCGCTCTACGCTCGGCGCGGGAACGCGCCTAATTTAAATGATTCCCGCCCCCTACGGGATCATTTAAATTGCGCGCGCTTACGCCGGGCATTTTGCCGGCGCGCCCACGCAATTTACGGAGCTACTGCTCCGTGAATCAAGGGCAGCGCAGTAAATTTGCGGGGGCGCAGGGCAAAAACTTGGCCCTGCGCCTCCGTAAAAAATGCGCAAATCTACTTGAATCCGGGCCCTAGTGTGCAAGAGGCCTTCTTGGTTTTCTAAACAGAACAGGGTACAATGCATATACATGACCATACGGATACATTATCTGGTACAGTGTGTGAGGTTGTACATGCAAACATCAGCTACAGCAGTGCTTCTCAACAACTAGGCCATGGGCCTCTCTCCTTCTGGGGCCTCTCTCCTTCTGGGCCTCCAACCAGCTGCAGATTCCCTAACCTCCCATAGTGGCCCACACTACCCCTCAACCTCGTACAGCTCCCGCTGGCCCCCTGAGAGCCCTTAGCCTACTGCCCAGCAGCCCCCTATGCAAGACAGCTTGAACGGAATTCCAACGGAAAATTCTGTCTGAGTTTATCCCGTTCGGAAAAACCAATCGTGTCTACAGGGCATTAACCACTTAAGACCCGGACCATTATTTTTATTTTTTTATACTCACCCGAAATCTTTCTCTTCCTTATCCGCGGTGGATCTTCTTCCTTCTTCCTCCGTCCTCCTGTGGTGTCTTCTGGTGAATGGGGCGCGCTGCCTTCTGGGAACTGTGTGTATCCCAGAGAGCAGCCGCCCATTCACAAATGGCAGCGCGGCTGGAATTGGGCAGTGAAGCCGAACGGCTTCACTGCCTGTTTCCCTCAGTAAGGATGGTGGCACGGGGAGCTGCCGGGATCAAGCCATCGGCCTCGGGGGGGCAAATTCGCAAGCGCCTAGGACAGGTTAGTGTCCTTATTAAAAGTCAGCAGCTACAGTGTTTGTAGCTGCTGACTTTAAAAAAATAAAAAATAAATTGCGGGTGGAACCTCGCTTTAACACTGACCGCAGCAGTGTGAACCCAGGCTGAAAGACAAATGCCATCGTTCAACCCAGAAGACTGAGGACATCCAGTGGTGGGAAAGAAGTACTGCAGGTTGGAGAGAGCATTACATTGAAGCAAGTAGTGCAGAAAACTATATTTTTAGGTAGATTCAGGTAGAGTGGTGTATACTTGCGGCGGCGTAGCTTAGCATGTTTAGGCTACGCCGCCGTAAGTTAGCTAGGCAAGTACTTGATTCTCAAAGTACTTGCCTGCTAAGTTACGGCGGCGTAGCCTAGCTAAGTTACGGCGGGCAGGCGTAAGGGCGCCTAATTCAAATGTGTCTAAGGGGGCGTGTTTTATGTTAATGGTGCTTGACCTTACGTTTTCTTTAAGCTGCGCATGCGCCGGGCGCCTACATTTCCCAGTGTGCATTGCGGCTAAGTACGCCGCATGGGCCTATTGATTTTGACGTGGACGCAAACGTCGTAAATCCCTATTCACGGACGACTTACGCAAACGACGTAAAAATTTTGAATTTCGAAGCGGGAACGGCGGCCATACTTTAACATTACTATTCCATCTATTAGATGGAATAACTTTAGGCCTGATAATGCCTTACGGAAACGGTATAAATGTACTGCGGCGGCCGGGCGTACGTCCGTGAATCGGCGTATCTCCTCATTTACATATTCTACACCGACCGCAATGGAAGCGCCACCTAGCGGCCAGCCTCAATATTGCAACCTAAGATAGGACGGCGCAAGCCGTCGTATCTTAGATATGTTTAAGCGTATCTCTGTTTGAGAATACACTTAAACATAAGTCGGTGTAGATTCTGAGTTAGGTCGGCTTATCTACTGATAAGCCGGCCTAACTCTTTCTGAATCTACCCATTTGTCTTGAAATTTCCTACACTATTCACTATTTTTAAAACAGTGATGAGGAGCTCTGCTTTAAACTAAGCAACTCTATTCCATCCCTGTCTGATATAAAGGGAATGTATCCAGTGGTGGCTGATGGATTTTTGTTTGGGGGGGCGGAAAACAACGAAACCCCCCATTTCCCCCCGCTGCTGTCTGCCAGTCGGTCCACAGGCCCTTACTCTATCTAAACGTCCGAGGAGTGGCTGGCATCAGAGGTGCAGAGGCGTGGACCGGGCATTCATGCATCGGCTCTCCAATAGGAGCGCCTGTCCTATGGGAGGAGACAACGCCTATCATGTATATGATAAACAGATTGATCAATCTGTTTATCATATACATCAGGGTTTGAGAAATTTGCTTGGAATCTAGGAGCCAGCTAAAAAAGTTAGGAGCCAGAAACGCGCCCCGTCCCGCCAAGCTCGCGTGCAGAAGTGAACGCATACGCGAGTAGCGCCCGCATATGTAAACGGTGTTCAAACTACACATGTGAGGTATCGCCGCGATTGGTAGAGCGAGAGCAATAATTCTAGACCTCCTCTGTAACTCTAAAGGTGCAACCTGTAGAATTTTTTAAATGTCGCCTATGGAGATTTTAAGGGGTAAAAGATTGTCGCCATTCCACGAGTGGACGCAATTTTGAAGCATGACATGTTGGGTATCAATTTACTCGGCATAACTATATCTTTCACAATATAAAAAAAAAATTGGCCTAACTTCACTGTTGTCTTATTTTTTAATTAAAAAAAATGTATTTTTTTCCCAAAAAAGTGCGCTTGTAAGACCGCTGCGCAAATACAGCGTGACAGAAAGTATTGCAACGGCCGCCATTTTATTCTCTAGGGTGTTAGAATAAAAAATATATATAATGTTTGGGGGTTCTAATTAGAGGGAAGGAGATGGCAGTGAAAACACAGGGGAAGCTCCATTAGCATTGCTGGTTGTCTTGTCTGTCATACCAATTAGGGTTGTCCCGATACCGATACCAGTATCGGTATCGGGACCGATACCGAGTATTTGCGGGAGTACTCGTACTCCCGCAAATACCCCCGATACCTAAATAGAATACTTGCCGTCTCCGCCGCCGTATATCGTTAAGCACCGTGCGGCGAACATTACAGGCACCTTTAGTTTGAATAGCTGTTTTGCCCGCCGCGCCGTGTATAGACACTGCCCCTTGGACGGATCTGTCCAATCCCGAGCAAGGGGGAGTGTCCTTTACACGGCGTGGCAGGGAAAACAGCTATTGAAACGAAAGCCGCACAATGATTAACGCGGCGGCATCGGCATCATGATCAGGTATGTCAGTTTTCTTTAGACCAGAGCAGTTGCAAATATACATTTGTGGCAATCCTAAGCTCACCTTTTACAAGAGTCTTACTTTTCATGGATGGCTGTTTGTTATGTTTCTAAGTTGTATTCTCTTACTTTCAGAACAAAATTGTGTCCAAATGTAAGGTCCCCACTAACAAACCATAGGCAGTGCAAAATCTTCATGATTCCCCTATCATGTGCTGACAGTATGGGGGACATGGCTGCATATGTGGGGGGACATGGCTGGATATATGTGGGGGGACATGGCTGGATATATGGGGGACATGGCTGCATATATGGGGGGACATGGCTGCATATATGGGGGGACATGGCTGGATATATGGGGGGACATGGCTGCATATATGGGGGGGGACATGGCTGCATATATGGGGGGGGACATGGCTGCATATATGTGGGGGGACATGGCTGCATATATGTGGGGGGACATGGCTGCATATATGTGGGGGGACATGGCTGCATATATGTGGGGGACATGGCTGCATATGTTTGGGGACATGGCTGCATATGGGGGGGACATGGCTGCATTTGTGGGGGGACATGGCTGCATATGGGGGGACATGGCTGCATATGTGGGGGGACATGGCTGGATATATGTGGGGGACATGGCTGCATATATGAGGGACATGGCTGGATATATGGGGGACATGGCTGCATATATGGGGGGACATGGCTGCATATATGGGGGGACATGGCTGCATATATGGGGGGACATGGCTGGATATATGGGGGGACATGGCTGCATATATGGGGGGGGACATGGCTGCATATATGTGGGGGGACATGGCTGCATTTATGTGGGGGGACATGGCTGCATATATGTGGGGGACATGGCTGCATATGTTTGGGGACATGGCTGCATTTGTGGGGGGACATGGCTGCATATGGGGGGGACATGGCTGCATATGTGGGGGACATGGCTGCATTTGTGGGGGGACATGGCTGCATTTGTGGGGGGACATGGCTGCATTTGTGGGGAGACATGGCTGCATTTGTGGGGAGACATGGCTGCATTTGGGGACACATTTTAAAAAAGTATCGGTATTCGGTATCGGCGAGTACATAAAAAAAAAGCATCGGTACTTGTACTCGGTCCTAAAAAAGTGGTATCGGGACAACCCTAATACCAATGGTCACTACAAGATAGCGCCAGATCACAGAAGGAAGCATAGGCCTGCCAAAGGCCGCAAAGCGGCGGCCTCAATTGCCGGCACGGGCCGACGCGATCATGCGGCGCACAGAGACACAGGATGGGGTACCCTGTGTTTCTGTGCGCCCCCACCACGTGATCGTGTCGGGCCGGCCGGTAATTGAGGCCGGAGCTTTGCGGCCTTCTGCAGGCCTATGCTTCCTTCCCCAGGGCGCTAATTTTAGTCGCAATTGCGACCTGGCGCCCGGATTTTGTCGAACCCCGATATACATGATAGGTGAGTTCCATCATTATTGCACATTACCTTATTCAAGTTCCTTTATTGCCATAGCTTATCGATTAGGATGTTGTATCCCTTATTTATGATTCATTGTGTAAATATCCAATTTCTTCCTAAAATTGTTATGATATGTAATAAATCGTTGTTGGTGTTGATATCTTATATTTTGTTTTTTTGCATTTCCTTGTAGCCAATATATGCCCTACAGCTCCTGAAGAAGATTTTATCGAAACATGTTGAGCCAACAGACATTTATATAGCTTTATATACAGTATATTGTTTTTATCGAGGTGGGATAATTTTATACATTTGTCTTTATGAAAGTCAACTCATTTTCACCCTTTTTTTATATTATCCTATCAATAAAGTATACCATTTTTTTTTTATAAAACTGTTATATTTGTGGCACCATAAAAATCCCCCTTTCCAGTTCCCCCTATACATTATAAATGAGGGTGCCTTTGATCTCCTGAATTACTGTGACTATTTCAATACATATACACAAAGGGAACAGATAGCATTGATGTACTTAAAATGTTTCTCTGAAAAAAAAAAAGAAAAGTGAAAGATCGCAGAAAACGTTCAGTCACTCCCGAGCCCGAGATTGTCCTTGCGGTGTCTGTGAAGGTTCTCCTTGATCCAGGTCATGGTATATCTAGTAGTAGTCACATTTAATTTGACTTGTCCTGTAATGTTGATGTTTTGTTTCTCCAAGCCACCTCTTTATGTCCAATGAGCAGGGCTGCTGTTAGAAATTACGGGGGCCCCCATACAGCCTCTATGACAGGGCCCCCCCCCCCCCCCAGAAAATATTAAAATATTTTTTCCGCTAAAAATACAATAAAATCAATGGCCCAGATTCAGTAAGAATCTGCGCCTTTCTTACGCAGGCACAGGGCAGAGTTTTTGCCCTGCGCCCGCGCAAATTTTCTGCGCTGCCCGCGATTCACGGAGCAGAAGCTCCGTAAATTGCAGGGGCGCTGTGTTAACTTGCCCGGCGTAAGGGCGCCTAATGTAAATGATCCCGCCGGGGGCGGGAATCATTTAAATTAGGCGCGCTCCCGCGCCGAGCGTAGAGCACATGCTCCGTCGGGAAACTTTCCCGACGTGCATTGTGGCAAATGACGTCGCAAGGACGTCGTTTGCGTAAGTGGATCGTGAATGGCGCTGGACGCCATTCACGATCCACTTACGCAAACGACGTAAAATTTGAACGTCGCGACGCGGGAACGTGGCCATCCTATAGCATTGGCTGCGCCTGCTATTAGGATGTGTAACGTTACGCGAAACCCGACATACGCAAATTACGTACGCAGGGCCCGCGCAAGTTTGTGAATCGGTGTTAGTATGCAATTTGCATACTATACACAGATCACAATCGGAGCGCCCCCTAGTGGGTTTCGCTAGAATGCAGCCTAAAATCTGCGTGGCATAAGAGCCTTATGCCGCGCAGATTTTAGGCTGCAGTCGGCGTAGCGATGTTCCTGAATCAGGAGCATTTGCTACGCCCGAGCAAGTAAGCAATTGCGCCGTGTAACCTATGGTTACACGGGCGCAATTGCTTCTTGAATCTGGCCCATTATTAGCAAATACAATATAGCTTACAAGCTTCCTGATGAATCTAAAATCTAAAATTGTATTAAAGCGGAGTCCCGCTAATTTCTTTTAAATCAAAAGTCAGCAGCTACAAATACTGCAGCTGCTGACTTTTAAAATAAGGACACTTACCCGTCTAGGGCGCCCGCGATGTCGGAAGCCGATCTGTCCCTCGGCTCTCGGGTACTGCCGCCGCCATCTTCGGTAAGGGAATCCGGAAGTGAAGCTTTGCGGCTTCACTTCCTGGTTCCCTACTGCACATGCGCGATTTGCACTGCGCAATCCAACTGGTCCCTGCTGTCTTCTGGGACCTGTGTGTCTCCCAGAAGGCGGGGGGGGGGAGTAGGCACCGGATGTTGCGTAAGTCGCCATGGTGACCTACCCCTTATCAGCGGCCCTGTGAGCGGGGTGTGTAAATTAGTTAGCTGTTTTTTTTCTCCACTGAATTTCCTCTGAAGCTGCATGGGCCCCACCTACTGACCGGGCCCGGTACAACAGGGCTGGTTGTACTGGCTTATCAGCAGCCCTGCCAATGAGTGTCAGGATCACATCCTGCATTTATATGAAGAAGTAGTTCAGAGAAGCCACAAAACATTTTTAACATTACAGAACAAGTCAAGTTGAATATGACTCCTCCTCCACCCCAGACAGTTTTTCAATCGGCTCTCGGGTGCCGCCACTGCCATTCCTTGTAAGGGAAACCGGCAGTGAAGCCTTGCGGCTTCACAGCCGTTTCCCTACTGCGCATACGGGAAGCCCACTGCGCTTTGTGAATGGCCTGGCGGCGGGGAAAGAGAAGAGGGGCTAAACTTCTGGGAAACTTTGCCACGTCAAGGTATCCTGGATGTGGGTACCTGCACCCCCCCCCAAAAAGTGCCAAATATGGCAGCGGAGGGGAGGAGGAAGCAAACAAGCGGATGGAGCTCCGCTTTAAAAGGCAGATATTTTCTTTAAAAAAAAAAAAAAACATGTCATACTTCCCTGCTCTGTGTAGTGGTTTTGCACAAAGCAGCCCCGATCCTCCTTTTCTCAGGTCCCCCGCTGGTGCTCCTGGCCCCTCCCTCCTGCCAAGTGCCCCCATACCAAGCAGCTTGCTTCTGAGCCCCTGCTCAGAGTGTCCATTCACAAACAGAGCATGGTTTGGCCTCACCCCGCTCTCTCCTCATTGGCTCACTGGCTGTGATTGACAGTAGCCAATGGCTCCCACTTCTGTCTCAGCCAATGAGAAGGAAGAGACCCAGGAGGGCTGCTGCTCTTGTGCACATTGCTAGATCGAGATAGGGGTCAGGTAAGTATTTGGGTGGCTGCTGCACACAGAGTTTTTTTAACATCATCCATAGAATGCACAAAGGTAAAAAGAGCCTTGAGCCTTTACAACCACTTTAAATATAACTTATTTCCATGATATACTTTATTTTAGATCCAGTGACATCTTTACTTGATCTATATGCAATGCAGGCATATCATTGCTGGCGAGAGCCACCAGCAGGGCGATGTACAAATTTTCCTGAAAACACAAAGCAGTAGTAATGCCCACAAGTGATGCTGAGCCTCCATGTTTGAAAGAACTGAATTCCAATGAATGAAAGGAGTGGGCCAGGGACAAATCAGGCTTGGGAGGAAAGGGCTAGACAACCTGGGGGCCCTCCAGCTGTTGCAGAATTACAAGTCCCATCATGCCTCTGGGAGTAATTGTAACTGCCAGCCTTGCAATGTCTCATGGGAAATGTAGTTCCACAACAGCTGGAGGGCCCCAGGTTGCCTACCCCTTTCCTCCCAAGCCCGATTTGTCCCCGGCCCACTCCTTCATTCATTCATTGATGCTGGACTTCCTCCAGCCAGGAAATACAAGCCAATAAAGCCAGATCTAGGTATTGTTAAATGCAGTTCATGACTCTGACTCCGAGCTGGAATCAGAGTAGTCAGGTACAAGGCAGGAGGGAGTAGCTGGCTGTATGGAAGGTCTGTCCTTGGGTGGTGTCTCAGGCGGAGAGGCGTCTGTATTACGGACAGTCTGTAAAGCAGCGCTCTGGTTCGATATTAGTTCATTGCTCTCCCGCTGCTTCCCGTCAATCTCCTCTGTCGTTTCTTCTTCACATTCAGCCGAGGAAACAATCTTTTCCTTATCATTCCCCTCCTTCGATTCCCTCCGTACCACTCCGAGCGATAATGCCAATGCTACGGGGCTGGGTACGGGGCTGGGTGGAGGTTTAGGTCGGATCTTGAGATTCTTTAAGGAGTTATTTGTTGTCTGGATCTTCACGTCACTTCCCCGAGAAAACCAAGAGCGGCTGGAGATCTCCGAGCGTTTCTTCTGCTGCCTTTTGTCATATGCTGGGAAGTGAAGGAATATTACAATCTCAGTAAACTAATCATCTCTTCCTTATAGCTGGTCACACAACCCAATCACGGCAAAAAAAAGGATAGTTTAGACTTAGGCCGGTGCATTGCCATGAATTGCGATTTGCCATGAAATGTGATGGTCCGCCTCCATCACATCCTATTGGCTCACTCCTGTCACGTGACATATTTAAACGTCATCAGTCTCAGCTAGGCTATCATAGGGAGAGGATCTCCTCTCCCTGTGATAGCTGAAGCTGCACGGAGCTGGTGCTATGCGCATGCGCGAGTCTACGCTATTAGCTCTGTGAGGAGCAGCCTGTGTTGCAGTGAGTGCATTGCTGGTGTAACAATGTATAGAAACAATGATCTCACACACATCTATAGGCTGCCTCTCCCCTCCTCCTGCTCTCAGGCTGTGTGGCCAGCAGCACACACACACCATGGGCAGCCTCCCATCTGCCTGCCCCCCTCTCCTCTCTCTTAGCCCTTTGAAGAGCTGCACGGGGGTTGACCTCCCTGGGTGCGCGAGTAAGCTAAATTTACTACTGCGCATACAGGTCTACGCTAATAGCGTAGACTCGCGCATGCGCATAGCACCAGCTCCGTGCAGCTTCAGCTATCACAGGGAGAGGAGATCCTCTCCCTATGATAGCCTAGCTGAGACTGATGACGTTTAAATATGTCACGTGACAGGAGTGAGCCAATAGGATGTGATGGAGGCGGACCATCGCATTTCATGGCAATGCACCGGCCATAGACGGTTCAAATCTCAGCCGGTTCAGCAGGAATCGGATGAGATTCGAACCGTGTATGAGCAGGCTGAACGTACCAAGTTGATCGATTAACTTGGGTACAACCAGCCTTCTGGATTTTACTTGCGATTATTTTCTAGCAATAGTCACTGTCTTCTCCCGGCAGGATGGCTTTCATTTTCGGGGCACCACTAACATATACGGTAGGTCTTTTCTCCCTTGACTAAATCTTCTAAAGAACAGGTTTATCAACACTCCATTAACTACTTGAGTCCCGGGCAATAATCAAAAGATGGCCTCAAGGTGGCTCTATAAATCCAGGACGACGTCTTTTGACGTCTTCGCGTCCTCCGGCCACTGGGGGGGCGTGCGCGCACCCGGCGCGTCCCCGAGATGCCGATGCGTGTGCCTAGCGGCCGCGATGTCCGCCAGGTACCCGTGATCGGCAATGACAGAGCAGGGACGTGAAGCTCTGTGTGTGTAAACACAGAGCTCCACATCCTGTCAGGGAGAAGAGACTGATGCTGTGTCCCTTGTACATAGGGACACAGCATCGGTCACCTCCCCCAGTCACCACCCTCCCCCCACAGTAAGAATCACTCCCAGGATACACATTTAACCCCTTCCTCGCCCCCTAGTGTTAACCACTTCCCTGCCAGTCACATCTATACAGTAATCATTGCATATTTATAGCACTGTTCACTGTATAAATGTGAATGGTCCCAAACATGTGTCAAAAGTGTCCGCCGCAATAATCGCAGTCCTGACAAAATTCGCAGATCGCCGTATTACTAGTAAAAAAATAAATAAATAAAAATATGTCAGAATTCTATCCCCTATTTTGTAGCCACTATAACTTTTGCGCAAACCAATCACTATACGCTTATTGGGATTTTTTTTTTTTACCAAAAATATGTAGAATACGTATCGGCCTAAACTGAGGAAAAAAAATATATATATATTTTTTTAAATGGGATATTTATTATAGCAAAAAGTAAAAAATATTGTGTTTTTTTTTCAAAATTTTCGCTCTTTTTTTGTTTATAGCGCAAAAAATAAAAACCGCAGAGGTGATCAAATACCACCAAAAGAAAGCTCTATTTGTGGGAAAAAAAGGACGTCAGTTTTGTTTGGGAGGCACGTCGCACGACCGCGCAATTTTAATTTAAAGCGACGCAGTGCTGAAAGCTGAAATTTCGCCTGGGCAGGAAGGGGGTATATGTGCCCAGTAAGCAAGTGGTTAAACAATCTGGGGGTATCTGGGTGCACCCCCCAGTGCTTACACTCCAGGCTGCGGTACTTTAGTAGAGATGCTATCTTCTTATCTTCCTCTGTCTCTGGAAGGAGCTTCAGATCCAAGGAGGCTTTCTTCAGGAACGCCTGGTCCTTCTGTTCCTCCTCCAGAATCTGCTTTTTCTCTTCCTAAGTTGGGAAAACAGAATACATTCAAAAGGAAAGAAGGGAGTGTAACTAAAATTGTAGAATTGGGTACTGGGCTCAATTTCATAAAACTATAAAACCCGCCCCGCACCGCTACCACCCCTGGTCCCTGCAATCGGCTCCATCGAAGTCTATGGGACTTCCTGACTACCAAAAGCATAGTGCAAGGACCGGAACAGCACAAGACAGAAGAAGGAATGAAACTACCAGCATCACTAGTAAAAGACACCGGGGAGGTAAGTGTTACTAACATACACTTATCTCACAAACCTTGGCACAGTGATGATGTTTTCTAGCATTACCATTTAAACAAATTGGATTTCTATCTGCTGGACACAAAACTACAAGTCCCATCATGCCTCTGCCTAGGCTGTCAGTCTTGCTATGCCTCATGGGACTTTCTGCAACAGCTGGATGTCCGCTAATTGCATATCCCTGCAATAGAGTGTCACTTGAGTGACAGCTCTGGTTCAGCCGACATTACATCCAACATGGTGTCACCCAGCAGCAGACTCAGAGCTTTTGGATGTCTACACGTACATAAAACATGTTGAATGCATATATAATTTTAGACGGACGACCATAAGTAAAGCAGAAGTACAGCCACCGCTCGTTTGGTTATACTTCTCCTGTGGATCACAGGAGTGCAGTTCGTTCTGGACTCCTGTGACCTGTTTTTAGCAGACTGGGCTGAAGCCCACCGTCGGCTTATGTCACAGAGCCAGTCCAGGTTTGGGCAAGATCGTGACAATAAAGTTGGGATCCACCCATATGCCTGGAAAAGCACCCAGCTCAACCTCTCAGCCCAAGCCAGCTGCTCCCGCCCCACCCACAGCCGAGCGAGGATGGGGCAGAGCAGAGAGCGGTGACTGACAGTCTCTGCTCATGAAGCTGTCAGAACCGAGCGATCAGCGGTTTCAGATCACTTAGTTCTCAGTCTAATGTAGCATACACACGGTCGGAAATTCCGCCAGCAAAAGTCCGACGTGAGCTTTTGGTTGGAAATTCCGACCGTGTGTATGCTCCATCGGACTTTTGCTGGCAGAATTTCCACCAGCAAAAGTTCGACAGCAGGTTCTCAATCTGTCCGACCGGAAAAATTGTAATCGTCTGTAGCAATTCCGACGTGCAAAATTCCGACACGTGCTCAAAAGCATTGAATTTAATTTTCTCGGCTCGTCGTAGTGTTGTACGTCACCCGCGTTCTTGACAGTCGAAAGTCCAGAGAACTTTTGTGTGACCGTGTGTATGCAAGCCAAGCTTGAGCGGAATTCCGTCGGAAAAACCATCCAAGGTTTTTTCCCGACGGAAAATCCGATCGTGTGTACCAGGCATTAGAGCCGGCGGGGGAACAGATGCAGCATTGGACCAAAAAATAAAATCCATACTTCTCTTTTAAAAGAAATGGTCTCTAAAAACAAGGGCCCAGATTCAAGAAGCTGTTGCGCGGCGCAATAGCTGTTTTGCTCCCGCGTAGCGAATGCCCCTGATTCAGGAACATCGCTACGCGGACTGCAGCCTAGGATATGACAGACATAAGCCTCCTTATGCCTTCATATCTCAGGCTGCATTCTTGCGTTGGCCGCTAGGGGGCGAGGCCATTGTGATCGGCGTATAGTATGCAAATTGCATACTACCACCGATTCACAAAAGTTGCGCGGGCCCTGCGCACGCAAGGTACGGAGTTTCCGTACGGCGACTTTAGCGTAAGGTTGCTCCTGCTAATAGCAGGGGCAGCTAATGCTAAAGTATAGCCGCCCTTCCCGCTCGTGAAATTTAAATTTCACGTCGTTTACGTAAGTGATTCGTGAATGGCGCTGGACGCCATTCACGTTCACTTAGAAGCAAATGACGTCCTTGCGACGTCATTTGCCGCAATGCATGTCGGGAAAGTTTCCCGACGGAGCATGCGCTGTTCGCTCGGCGCGGGAGCGCGCCTAATTTAAATGATTCCCGCCCCCGGCGGGATCATTTACATTAGGCGCCCTTACGCAGGGCTAATTAGCATAGCGCCCGCGCAATTTACGGAGCTACTGCTCCGTGAATCGCGGGCAAATCGAAATATTTGCGTGGGCGCAGAGCAAAAATCGTTGCCCTTTGCCCACGCAAATATTGCGCGAATCTACCTGAATCTGGGCCAAGGCCTGCAAGTCAGAGAGGCTTATTTGCTCAACAAGCAAGTACAATTACCAAAAGCCACAATATTTCTACTTCCAACAAGACTTAACATAGTTACAGAGGCCCAGATTCACAGCCGAGTTACAACGGAGTATCTCAGATAGTCTGTCGTATCTCTGAGAGTATCTATGCGACTGATTCATAGAATCATTTACGCATAGATAGCCCTTAGATCCGACAGGTGTAATTGTTTTACACTGTCGGATCTTAGGATGCAATACCGCGGCCGCCGCTGGGGGGAGTTTGCATCGTAAACCAGCGTCGGGTATGAAAATTAGTAGTTACGGCGATCCACGACGTTTTTTTCGCGTTCGCCACGTCGCTGCTAGTCTAGTTTCCCGTCGCAAAGTTAGTCGTCGTTTTTGGTGCCCTAACTTTACACAGCACCCGTATGTGCTGTATAAAGTATGGCCGTCGTTCCTGCGTCGAAATTTGAAAATGTTTCCTTCTTGCGTAAGACGTCCGGGAATACGGAAGTACGCTACGCACGTCGCCGTTCGAAAAAATGACGTCACTTCGCGCAAAGCACGGCGGGAAATTCAAAAGGGAGCATGCGCAGTAGGTCCGGCTCGGGAGCGCGCTGAATTTAAATGGCACACGCCCCTTTGAATTACGCGGGCTTACGCCGGAGGCCGCCGGCGGAAGTTTTCTCGCAAGTGCTTTGTGAATCAGGCACTTGCGAAGAAAACTTGCGGCGGTGTAACGTATCTACGATACGTTACGCCGCCGCACTTCTACGTGAATCTGGGCCAGAGTTAGAAAGTTGAAAGAAAATAAATAAATAAAAAGGTCCATCTAGTTCAACCAATAGTAAAAAAAAAAAAAAGAGAATAAAGAGATAACTTCTATTAACAGGACCACATACCCACAGCTGACCAATGAGGAAAGGCATAAACTTTTGAAGCATGATCTAATTTGCTTAAACAGAAAAAAAAAAAAAAATGGATTTCCTGATCTAAGGAGGTGGTCTCCAAACTGCGGCCCGCAGGACGGATGCAGCCCTTTGCTTGCCTTCATCTGGCCCTTGGGACACTAATCCACTGACACAATGCACTATTCCTCCCACAGAAAACAAAGCAGCACTCCTTTCACTGACACCCAACAGTGGGGCACAATTCCTCCCACAGACACCAAATCATGGGGCATGGTTTCTTCCATTGACAACAAAAATGGGGCAACATTCCTTCCACTGACACCAATGATAGGCACTATTCCTTCAATTGACACCAACAATGGGGCACTATTCCTCCTACTAATACCAATAATGGGGTACTATATTTACCCCCATTGACCACCAAGCCTGAGGCATTGTTTAATCCCACTGACACTGGGGCATTTTCTTACCACACTCGCCACAATCTGGCGCATCTAAAGTCCAAAAGGACAGTAAACACGCCCTTTGTTTTCAAAGTTTGGACACCCCTGATCTAAGGTAATCGGTTATTCCATGGATCAAAAATCTCCAGAGTTATGAAGTTTAAATAATAATAGAAAGTTATATTTTTTGTGCATTTAGGAATTCATCCAGCATTAAAAAAACAAACACAGACACACACACACACACACACACACACAAAAACGAGCTGTCCAGAAGCAATTCCTCTTCCACATTTTCACAGCTATTACTTTATATGTGGAGGTTAAACCTCCTTTAGTCCAGATGCACAAGGAGAGCCCCCAATGCCTCGTACACACGGCCGGTTTTCCTGGCAGGAAATATGCCATGAGAGCTTGGCCGGTAATCCCTGCCGTGTGTATGCTCCATCGCAGGGTTCCCCATAGGAAAACTGCAGGGAAAAAAACGCTGGGAATCTCAGCAGGAAAAAAGAAAACTTGTTCTCATTTTTCCCATCGGTTTTCCTGTCGGGAAAACTGCGATGGAGCATACACGCGGCCAGGATTCCGGGCCAAAGCTCTCATGGCAGTTTTCCTGCCGCGAAAACTGGTCGTGTGTACGAGGCATTAGTCCTTGGCAATGATGAGCTTTCACAAGGTGAACTATTTATGTATTTATTCTTGGTGACCATGCCCCCCTTAGACCCCTTTGACACTAGGGCGGTTTTCAGACGCTTTAGCGCTGGAAATAGCCTCTGCTAAGTGCCTGAAAACCGCCTCCTATTCATTCAATTGTGACTTTCCACACAGGGGCGGTGCACTTGCGGGACGTTCTGAAAAGTCCTACAAGCAGTATTGTGAAGGACTTTTATGCAATTGCCTATATGCTTCAGTCTAATTCCCTCCCTGCTAGTTTAAGGTCTGTGTGTTGTGTGGAGAAGACCTGTGTTTACCCTTTAGAGATGTGTATTGTATCGTCAGGCTAAATGATTAGATAAGTGGCTCATGTTTATTATTCTGATTGCTTCATTGTGGTAATTACCTCTTCTATATGCAGGGCCAAGCTGTCTAGATAACGTATTCTGTTACAACTAGTAAGTAACTTCACTGATGTCATTATCTAAAGAAATGTGTCTTCAGGGTCAGGCTCCAAAGTGTCTGCCTATAATCTGTATGGGAGCCCCCACTGTGTGAGGGGGGGGGCGGAGATTGTCATTGTAACAGTTTGTAACTACATATAAGCTAGGTGTTGTACCATTAAAGTGTCTCTTGTTCCAGCAGTAAGCTTGGGCTCATGTGTGGCTTATTGGGCGATTCCAGGAATATTTCTCCACGTGGAATATTGGGTAATTTTCGTTATGGGAAGAAGGGAATGTTTGACGGGGATATCATTCTACTACCGTCACAAGTATCTTTGGGGTGGTTTGGGAGCGCTGTATTCAGCGTTCCGAAAATGCCCTGCCCATTGGAATGAATGGGCGGTGCTTCCGAAGCGACTGAAAAGCACTTTGGAAGCACCGCAACACAGGAGTTTTAAAAGCACCCCACTAGCGGCCAAAAAAAGCTGCTAAAAAGAGCAGTGCTTTAGCACTCACGCGGCCCCAGTGTGAAAAGGGTCTAAAAGTGCATAAAACATAAAAGTTCATTTTTATTTTTTTGCCCACAAAAAGGTGCCCCTGTTAAAACCAGGAGGTATGGCAGTAAACTGAAAATGGTCTTTAACCACTTAAGGACAGAAGGTGTTTTTCAGATTCGGCGTTTACAAGACTAAAACATTTTTTTTTGCTAGAAAATTACTTAGAAAAAAAATATATATAATTTTTGGGGGTTTTAACACCCTAGAGAATAAAATGGCGCTCATTGCAATACTTTGTCACACCGTATTTGCGCAGCGGTCTTACAAGCGCAATTTTTTGGAAAAAATTCACTTTTTTTAATTAAAAAATAAGACAACAATAAATTTGGCCCAATTTTTTTATATATTGTGAAAGATAATGTTACGCCGAGTAAAATGATAGCCAACATGTCACTGTTAAAAATTGCGCCCGCTCGTGGCATGGCGTCAAACTTTTACCCATAAAAATCTCGATAGGCGACGTTTAAAAAATTCTATAGGTTTAATTTTTTGAGCTACAGAGTAGGTCTAGGGCTAGAATTATTGCTCTTGCTCCAACGATCGTGGCGATACCTCACTTGTGTGGGTTGAACACCGTTTTCATATGCGGGTGCTACTTGCGTATGCGTTCACTTCTGCACGCGAGCTCGTTGGGACGGGGGCGCTTTAAAATTATTATTTTTTTGTTTTCTTATTTATTATTATTGATTTTATAATTTTTTACACTGAAATAATAAAAAAATAATTTGTTATCACTTTTATTCCTATTACAAGGAATGTAAACATCCCTTGTAATAGAAAAAATCATGACAGGTCCTCTTAAATATGAGATGTGAGGTCTTTTTGACCCCAGATCTCATATTTAGCCTTAAATGCAAAAAAAAAAAATGGAAAATTTGTCATTTAAAAAAATGAGAACAAAAAAATTGTCTCTTTAAGACGCTGGGCGGGACTGACGTTTTGACGTCACTTCCGCCCAGCAAAGCTATGAGGACGGGTGGGGGCCATCTTGCCCTCACACGAGTCCTCACTGATCAGGCAGCAGCACCCGATCTCCTCCGCCGCTACCGACGGCTCCGGTAAGCGGCGGAGGGCGCGGGAGAGCGGCGGGAGGGGGGGCCCCCTCTCCCGCCACCGATAACGGCGATCTCGCGGCGAATCCGCCGCGGAGACCGCCGTTATCGTTTACATGGCCGCCCACTGAAAAGATGGATACCTCGGTTGTGGCAGCAGCTGCTGCCGTTACCGAGATATCCATCTTTAAAAACAGGACGTACATATACAGTGGGCGGTCGGTAACTGGTTAAGAATAATCATAACACTGTGAGAAATGGCAAGCAACAATACACAAGGCAGCTCACTCTAAACTTGGTGCGCAGAAGACTGTTGAGAGCAAAGTCATCCTTCCAAGCGTCCTGTGCTTCCTGCAGCTCAAACAGCGAGGGTATGGCCTTCTTCAGCTTCTCTTTATCTGCAGCACCGTGTTCCAGCCGGTACATGGAATCCGTCTCCAGTTTTTGTTTCTGTTCATGTTCTGTAAAAGGACAAGAAAATAATATGATGTAGGAAAAGAAAGCCAGTTGAGCCCCAAGCAGTGTCAGCCTTTGGGGGGGCGCAGCACGTCTCTGCTCCAAAGCTCCGCCCACCACACTGACCTGTTGTTAGGATTTGCTCGTTCTCGCCCATGTCCCATCGCTCCTCCTTCCTCTGCGCTCCGCTCACAATGACATAATCGCAAGAAGCTGGATCAGTCTGCATCTCAATGTAATTCACACACAAATGACACTTCATCTTAAACCTAATGAATGAATATAATATAGGGAACACACCTTCATTAATCACATGAGAGACGGCACTAAACACCTAGAATAAAAAAATAAAAAATGTAGGCCTTAGCAGCCAAATTCAATGTGTCACTTTTCTAGCACAGTAGAAATGCTACACCATGATGCTAAAGGCCTACATTTTTTTTTTAACCACTTAAAGCGGTTGTAAACCCACTTTTTGTACTTTTACCTACAGGTAAGCCTATAACAAGGCTTACCTGTAGGTATAAAGAATATCTCCTAAACCTGCACGGTTTAGGAGATATTCCCCTCGCAATGCGCCGCTGCGCATGCGCAGGGGGGATCTACGGCGAAAGGACCGGCGGCAGCCGCCGGACCTTGCCGAGTTTTAAATCTCCCGCGCGGGAGTGACGTCATCGCCGCTCCAGCCAATCACAGCGCTGGAGCGGTGATACCCGGAAGACACGCCGAGGCAAGATGAAATCTCACTCGGCGTGAACCAGGTAAGTGCTACGCACCTCGTTCCGAGGTAAGTATTTCATAATGAGCTAATATGCGGATAATATTAGCTCATTATGACTTTTCCCTTACAGGAGGAAAAAAAAATAAAACATTTTATGCGGGTTTACAACCGCTTTAACTCCCGGACGCACTTTTTGCGATTCGGCACTGCGTCGCTATAACTGACAATTGCGCGGTCGTGCGACGTGGCTCCCAAAACAAAATTGGCGTCCTTTTTTCCCCACAAATAGAACTTTCTTTTGGTGGTATTTGATCACCTCTGCGGTTTTTAGTTTTAGCGCTATAAACAAAAATAGAGCGTCAATTTTGAAAAAAAATTATATTTTTTACTTTATGCTATAATAAATATCCCCCAAAAATATATATAAAAAAAATATTTTTTTCCTCAGTTTAGGCCGATACGTATTCTTCGACATATTTTTCGTAAAAAAAAAAAAAAAAAAAATTGCAATAAGCGTTTATTGATTGGTTTGCGCAAAAGTTATAGCGTTTACAAAATAGGGGGTATTTTTATGGCATTTTTATTAATTTTTTTTTTACTAGTAATGGCGGCGATCTGTGATTTTTACGGTACTGCGACATTATGGCGGACACTTCCGACACATTTTTGGGACCATTGGCATTTTTATAGCGATCAGTGCTATAAAAATGCATTGATTACTATAAAAATGCCACTGGCAGGGAAGGGGTTAACACTAGGGGGCGAGGAAGGGGTTAATTATGTTCCCTGGGTGTGTTCTAACTGAAGGGGGGGGGGTTGTATGAACAGACGATAAGTCATTTCTCCCCCTGACAGGACCGGGAGCTGTGTGTTTACACACACAGCTCCCGGTTCTCGCTTTGCAACGAGCGATCGCGGGTGCCCGGCGGTGATCGCGCGTGTCGGCATCAGGGGCGAGCGCCGCCTATGGCTGAACGGCGAGTTGACGTATACCTACGTGATCTCGCCCAGCAGAGCCGGCATGCCGCCATATAACCTGCGGCTGATCGGCAAGCAGTTAAAGGGGTTGGAAAGGTGCAATTTTTTTTCCCTAAATAGCTTCCTTTACCTTAGTGCAGTCCTCCTTCACTTACCTCATCCTTCCAATTTGCTTTTAAATGTCCTTATTTCTTCTGAGAAATCCTCACTTCCTGTTCTTCTGTCTGTAACTCCACACAGTAATGCGAGGCTTCCTCCCTGGTGTGGAGCGTCGTGCTCGCCCCCTCCCTTGAACTACAGGAGAGTCAGGACGCTCTCTACGTTGCAGATAGAGAAAGGAGCTGTGTGTTAGTGGGTGTCCTGACTCTCCTGTCATCCAAGGGAGGGGACGAGCATGACACTCCACACCAGGGAGAAAGCCTCGCATTACTGTGTGGAGTTACAGACAGAAGAACAGGAAGTGAGGATTTCTCAGAAGAAATAAGGACATTTAAAAGCAAAATGGAAGGATGAGGTAAGTGAAGGAGGACTGCACTAAGGTAAAGGAAGCTATTTAGGAAAAATAAATTGTACCTTTACAACCCCTTTAAGGTTTGACCTCATATTATATGGTTTTGGTAAAATTTGAAGACAAAAATCTGCAGAAAATCGAATAGTGTGTATGGGGTCTAAAGGTTTTTTACCTTCATGCATAGAATGGATGAAGGCAAAATACCTTCAAGTTTTAAACTACTTAAATGTTTTAGTTTGTTTCTAGATGAGATATACAGCCTAAATATAAGAAGTTACCTGTATATTGGAGTTGTGTAATAATTGCCCACTTTCGTCTTCTCTGCATTATATCGCACACCTGAGGGACACACAGTGCACAGATCAGTCAGTAAGAAATAATGACAGAGCCACAGCACAAGAGGTGAATAAAGGAGCACATACCCATTCCAATGTGATTCTTGCAGCCATCACACCATATGTTATAAGGCATTTCAAACCTGTCAAGATGAGAGGTAAACAAGAATCAGACAAATCAAAAACACCTTACGAGGGCCCTAGGGCTTGGGTCACACCTATGTGTGTGGCTGCAAATATAGAAATTGCAGCGATTCCTGAACCACCCACGGTGAAAACGTGCTGTAAGAAAACGCGCAGGGTGGTCATTCATTCTGAATGGCACCCCCACGCATGTAAAAACGCAGCGCGTTTGCAGGTGCAGGAACAGCAGGGAAATTGCATGGTCAACATGACTAGGGTTGTCCCGATACCACTTTTTTAGGACTGAGTACAAGTACCGATACTTTTTTTCAAGTACTTGCCGATACCGAATACCGATACTTTTTTTTAAATGTGTCCCCAAATGCAGCCATGTCCCCCCACAAATGCAGCCATGTCCCCCCCATATATGCAGCCATGTCCCCCCCATATATGCAGCCATGTCCCCCCATATATGCAGCCATGTCGTCCCCCCACATATGCAGCCATGTCGTCCCCCATATATGCAGCCATGTCCCCCCCCCCCATATGCAGCCATGTCCCCCCCCCATATGCAGCCATGTCCCCCCCCCCATATGCAGCCATGTCCCCCCCCCCCCATATGCAGCCATGTCCCCCCCCCATATCCAGCCATGTCCCCCCCCATATCCAGCCATGTCCCCCCCCCCCCATATGCAGCCATGTCCCCCCCCCATATGCAGCCATGTCCCCCCCATATGCAGCCATGTCCCCCCCATATGCAGCCATGTCCCCCCCATATATGCAGCCATGTCCCCCTTACCGTACATGCTGCCGCGCCGCATCCCCGCTTGGTTAATACGGGCTGGGAACATTACAACTTTCATTTGAATAGCTGTAGTCTTTCGCCCCGCCCTGCGTATAGACACTCCCCCTTGCTCGGGATTGGACAGTTCACCCGAGCAAGGGGGAGTGTCTATACGAGGCGCGGCGGGAAAGACTACAGCTATTCAAATGAATGCTGTAATATTCCCAGCCCGTATTAACCAAGCAGGGATGCGGCGGCAGGGGGGGGGGGGGGGTATTCTATTTCGGTATCGGGGGTATTTGCGGGGGTACGAGTACTCCCGCAAATACTCGGAATCGGTCCCGATACCGATACTAGTATCGCTATCGGGACAACCCTAAACATGACCATGCGATTTTCCTGTAGGCCGCGTTTAAAAAAGAAAAAGGTGCATGCACCTTCTTTTTTGAGAGAGAAAGGTAGGCACGGCGGCCCATGCAAATGCAAATGAATGTACTGCTATGTCTGTGCAAACGTGGACCAGAGAAACACAGAGATGTGACCTAGGGTCAGAGATAGGAGTGAGAGCGCCCCCTAAAGTTTGCCAATTGCCGCTCTGACAACTGCCTGATCTCACGCTGACAATGTATGATGTCATCTCAGTGGGACGAGTGTGGATCAAACACATCAAAATGTGATTGTGCAATGTTCCTTCCATTCACCAACTCTATAGTGCAAAGCCGGCCTGATCTGATACAGATTGCATTGTGTAGGTTGGGGCCCTCACATTATTTGTTTTGGTAATTTTAGTGGAGAGTGTATCATCAGATTACAACCTGTACGACCAGGTTAACCGTAACGCATAATAGCAGAGCGCCCCTGTAGTTGAGTGAAGGTTGTAGCTGTTCAATACTTACCTTGGACGAACTGCCACAACCTCCTGTGCATGCAGGTACAGCCAGGACAGGTGTAGGGGGAACTTTCACACGGTAAAGCGCCGCTCGTTTTAGCGGTACTTTACCGGCGCTGTGCAGGTAGGAGTGGGGTGCTTTTAACCCCAAATAAGGGTTTAACAAGGGGTTACAAGCGCCGCTGTCTAATCGCTTTTTGCTGGCGCTTCGGCAGCGCTGCCCATTGATTTTCAATGGGCAGGGCGGTGCGGGAACAGTGGGCTAGATTCAAGTAGATTTGCGCATTTTTTACGGAGGCGCAGGGCAACGTTTTTGCCCTGCGCCCCCGCAAAATTACTGCGCTGCCCTTGATTCACGGAGCAGTAGCTCCGTAAATTGCGTGGGCTCGCCGGCAAAATGGCCGGCGTAAGCGCGCGCAATTTAAATGATCCCGTAGGGGGCGGGAATCATTTAAATTAGGCGCGTTCCCGCGCCGAGCGCATGCTCCGTCGGGAAACTTTCCCGACGTGCATTGCGGCAAATGACGTCGCAAGGACGTCATTTGCTTCAAAGTGAACGTGAATGGCGTCCAGCGCCATTCACGATTCACTTACGCAAACTACGTAAATTTCTAATTTCGCGACGCGGGAACGACGGATATACGCAACATTGGCTGCCCCTGCTAATAGCAGGGGCAGCCTTACGCGAAAACCGCCGTACGGAAACTACGTAAATTGCGTACGCAGGGCTCGCGCAACGTTGTGAATGGACGTTAGTATGCAATTTGCATACTATACGCTGAGCGCAACGGGAACGCCACCTAGCGGCCATCGCAAGAATGCAGCCTAAGATATGCGGGCATAAGAGCCTTATGCCGCGCATATCTTAGGCTGCAGTCGGCGTAACGAGGTTCCTGAATCAGGAGCATTCGTTACGCCGGGGCAAGTAAGCAATTGTGCTGTGTAACTATGGTTACACAGGCGCAATTGCTTCTTGAATCCAGCCCAGTGTATACACCACTACCGCACCGCCCAAAAGATACTGCTTGCAGGACTTTTTTTTTCGCCCTGCAAGTGCACCGTCCCAGTGTGAAAGCACTCTGGCTTTCACGCTGGGTGGCAGTTTACAGGTGCTTTTTTTTTTTTCAGCTAAAACATCTGTAAAGCACCTTCAGTGGGAAAATGGTCTCACTGTCCTGGCTACAACTGTGCATTACAGCTTTCAAGAGAATGAAGTCTACAGAGAAGTCTATAGAGCTGTAATGCACAGGCGCAGCCAGGATGTGAACACTGGATGCAGCGCCCATCAGATTTAGGTAAGTATGCATCTGTAGAGGGGGAGGGTGGATTAGGTGAGGTCAGGGCCAAAAAAGGTATGTACACTTTTAGCCAGATTCAGGTAGCTTTACGCCGGCGTATCAGTAGATACGCCGACGTAACTCTGGATCTACGCCGTCCTAAATTTAAGCGTATTCTGGAAACCAGATACGCTTAAATTAGGCTAAGATACGAGCGGCGTAAGTCTCCTACGCCGTCGTATCTTAGGGTGCAATATTTAGGCTGGCCGCTAGGTGGTGCTTCCGTTGAGTTTGGCGTAGAATATGTAAATGACTAGATACGTCGATTCACGAACGTACGTGCGCCCGGCGCATTTTTTTTACGTCGTTTACGTATGGCTTTTTCCAGCGTAACGTTAGTCGAACAAATAGCTGGCCTAGTCAATGTTAAGTATGGCCATCGTTCCCGCGTCGAAAATTGGAAAATTTTACGTTGTTTGCGTAAGTCGTCCGTGAATGGGGCTGGACGTAATTTACGTTCAAGTCAAAACCAATACATCCTTGCAGAGTACGTTGGAGCAATGCACACTGGTATATGCACACGGACGGTGCATGCGCCGTTCGTAAAAAACATCAATCACGTCGGGTCACCACCTATTTACATAAAACACGCCCCCTCATCCTCATTTGAATTAGACACGCTTACGCCGGCCCCATTTACGCTACACCACCGAAACTTAGGGGGCAAGTGCTTTGTGAATACAGCACTTGCCTCTCTGACTTACGGCGGCGTAGCGTAAATACGTTACGCTACGCCGCCTGAAAGATGCGCCGCCGTACCTGAATCTGGCTATTTGTCTTAAAGTGCACTTATCCTTTACACCACCCCAAAAAATGAAAACAAAATTGTGCAGCCCTCTTACCTGATGATAAGGATGCCCTGAGACAGCTTCCGGGCCCGTTCCCGCAGCGGGTGACTGTTCCGATAGCGATTGAGAGAGCCATGCTGACAGCAAAAGAAAAAAGCAGGAGAACGATAAAGATTAGATGAAGCTTCTAAAAACTTTTATTTTATCTGAGTGTTAACCAAAAAAAAAAAAAGTGGCTTATCAAGATGTGTTCTGCATTACTGTACACACAATGGGGGAGATTTACCAAAACTGGAGAAAGCAAAATCTGTGCATGGTAGCCAATCAGCTTCCAGGTTTTATTATTAACCACTTAAGGACCAGAAGATTTTCCCGCTCAATAACCAGGCATTTTTTTTTTGAGATAAGGCACTGCGCCGCTTTAACCAACAATTGCGCGGTCGTACGAAACTGTACCCAAACAAAATTGACGTCCCTTTCCCCCCCACAAATAGAGCTTTCTTTTGGTGGTATTTGATCACCTCTGCAGTTTTTATTTTTTGCGCTATAAACAAAATAGTTCGACAATTTCGGAAAAAAAAAAAAAATATTTTTAACTTTTTGCTATAATAAATATCACCACATAAAAAAAAATAAAAAAAATCTTCAGCCGTTTTTGGCCAATATGTATTCTTCCACATTTTTTTTTTTACCAAAAATATCGCAATAAGCATATATTAATTGTTTTGCAAAAAAGTTATAGCATCTTCAAAATAGGGGATATATTTATGGCATTTCTATTATATATATATATATATATATATATATTTTTTTTTACTAGTAATGGTGGTGATAAGCGATTTTTATTGGGACAGCGACATTGCGGCGGACAGGTCGGACACTTTTCTGGGACCAGTGACATTTTTACAGTGATCAGAGGTAAAAAAATAGCCACCGATTACTGTATAAAAATGACATTGGCAGGGAATGGGTTAACACTAGGGGCGATCAAGGGGTTAAAGTGGTTGTATACCCTTTTTTGTTTCACCTACAGGTTTAAAAAAAAAAAAAAAAATTGCGGGTTTACTACCGCTTTAAGTGTTCCCTAGGAAGTGATTCTAACTGTGGGGGAGGGGGACTGACAGGGAGTACAGAGATATCACTGTTCCTGATCACTAGCAACAGCAGATCTCTCTCTACTTCCCTGACAGCTCAATCACCAGCTTGCTAATATAAACTCCGTCATCTCCTGCTCCCACCTTCCACCCAGCACTGTGCCGTCTCCTGACCTCCACTCTGATGAACACACACTGGCATGGAGTTGCTACTTACACGGCGCCGTATGTATGTGGGGTGGGGGTACACTGTGGGAGGAGGGACAGCGGACACTATGGGGGGGTTTGATATGAAGGCGTTCAGGTGACACAGATTTGGGGGAGTGGTGTTGTGAAGGGGACATATGACACAGCATTGGGGGGGTACAGGGAGGAATGTGAAGGGGCAGAGGACACTGCGTTGGGGGGGGGGTACAGAATACTACTGTAGGGGGAGTGGCAGGGGACAATGCAATGGGGGGGGGGGGCAGAGGACAGTGACGCTGTCTTTTTATTGGCAGCTTGATAGATTTTTGTTTTTCAAAGGGCCCCGCATAGTAGACCCCCCCTTCCCCTTGGGGATCTTTGCCTTCTTCCATGTTGTCCAGGTAGATCTGAACCTCTGAAAGGTTGCCTACCCCTGCTTTAAGCCATAATAATTTTAAGGGTAACACACACTTCAAAGCAGAACTAAACAATCCTTTTCAGCCACGGAAGCTGCCATCTTGGCCTCTGTTTGACCTATAGCTGCCCTGATGACGCACATGTGATCAGTTATGACTCTAGCTACTTTATGGCTTGACAATGTGGTTGAGAAAAAAAGCAAATGTGACAGGTAGCATTTCTGGCTTGTTTTTTTTTAAAACCAATGTTTTTTTTGTGTATGTATTTTCGTTGTCCAATCATACGAAAGACCTTATGAGACTAAATGTAACTCAATGGCTTGTAAACTGTGCTTTACATCAATAAAGTTGCCCCCCCCCCCAAGTAAAAAAAAAAAAAAAACCTTGATGGGTTTAGGCCAGGGCTCGACAAATCCCGGTCGCCAGAACAACTAGAAATAGGGTCCTGGCGACTTGGCTTTTTTTTGTGAGCTGGCGCCATCTGGTGGTGGCCGTTGGTATTACAAGTTAAGCATTACAAGTTAAACAGCAATGCTAATGTAATTTTTCACTATTTTCACTGCCATCTTCTTCCCTCTAATTAGAACCCCCAAACATTACATATATTTTTTATCCTAATACCCTAGAGAATAAAATGGCGATCATTGCAATACTTTCTGTCACGCCGTATTTGCGCAGCGGTCTTACAAGCGCACTTTTTTGGGAAACAATTACACTTTTTTTAATAAAAAAATAAGACAACAGTAAAGTTATCCCCATTTTTTTTTTATATTATGAAAGATAATGTTACGCCGAGTAAATTCATACCCAACATGTCACGCTTCAAAATTACGTCCGCTCGTGGAATGGCGACAAACTTTTACCCTTTAAAATCTCCATAGGCGATGTTTAAAAAATTCTACAGGTTGCATGTTTTGAGTTACAGAGGAGGACTAGGGCTAGAATTATTGCTCTCGCTCTACCAATTGCGGCTATACCTCACCATGTGTGGTTTGAACACCGTTTACATATGCGGGCGCTGCTCACGTATGTGTTCGCTTCTGCGCGCAAGCTCGTCGGGACGGGGCGCGTTTTCTGGCTCCTAACTTTTTTAGCTGGCTCCTAGATTCCAAGCAAATTTGTCAACCCCTGGTTTAGGCTATAGACCCCTTTCACACTGAGCCACCCATAGCGTCGGCGGTACAACTCCGCTATTTTTAGCGCCGGTTCTATGGGCAGATTTGTGGCGCATTTCGGCCGCTAGCGGGGCAGCAGCGCATTTCCAGCGGTATAGCTTGATTTCAGTGGGCAGGAGCGGTAAACGCACCGCTCCAAAGATGCGGCTAGCAGGACTTTTTTTACCTTCCTGCTAGCGCAACGCTCCAGTGAGAAAGCCCTCAGGCTTTTACACTGGAATGAATGGTGCAGCTGTTTAAGGGCGTTTTGCAGACGCTATTTTTAACGCTATAGCGCCTGCAATACGCTCCAGTGTGAAAGGGGTCTTAGTCTTTAAGATAGCACTTCCCCATGTCAAATGTCAAAACCTGCCATTCGGTTTATAACCACTTCCGGACCGCCTCCTGCACATATACGTCGGCAGAATAGCACGGCTGGGCACAAGCACGTATATATACGTCCTGTACTTGTACCCAGCCGTGGGTCGCGGGCGCGGGTCCCACGGACCCGATCGCCGCTCGAGTGCGGCGATCGGTCCCCGGAGCTGAAGAACGGGGAGAGCCGTGTGTAAACACGGCTTCCCCGTGCTTCACTGTGGTGGCGTATCGATCGCGTCATCCCCTTTATAGGGAGACACGATCGATGACGTCACACCTACAGCCACACCCCCCTACAGTTGTAAACACTCGCAAAGTGAACCCTAACTCCTACAGCGCCCCCTGTGGTTAACTCCCAAACTGCAACTGTCATTTTCACAATAAACAATGCAATTTAAATGCATTTTTTGCTGTGAAAATGACAATGGTCCCAAAAATGTGTCAAAATTGTCCGAAGTGTCCGCCATAATGTCGCAGTCACGAAAAAAAAATCGCTGATCGCCGCCATTAGTAGTAAAAAAAATAAAGAAAATAAAAATGCAATAAAACTATCCCCTATTTTGTAAACGCTATAAATTTTGCGCAACCCAACCGATAAACGATTATTGCGATTTTTTTTACCAAAAATAGGTAGAAGAATACATATCGGCCTAAACTGAGGGAAAAAAAATTATATATGTTTTTGGGGGATATTTATTATAGCAAAAAGTTAAAAATATTGCATTTTTTTCAAAATTGTCGCTCTATTTTTGTTTATAGCGCAAAAACTAAAAACCGCAGATGTGATCAAATACCACCAAAAGAAAGCTCTATTTGTGGGGAAAAAAGGACGCCAATTTTGTTTGGGAGCCACGTCGCACGACCGCGCAATTGTCTGTTAAAGCGACGCAGTCCCGAACTGTAAAAACACCTTGGGTCTTTAGCCAGCATATTGGTCCGGGGCTTAAGTGGTTAATAACTTCCTGACCGGACTGTCGTCAGCCAGATCAGATAGCGATCACCTCTATAGGCATTCTGGTAGTAAATGAAGTCAGGCATTGTGAAGGAATTTATATTGTGAAGCGCTCTGCAAACTGCTGGCGCTATATAAATCCTGTATAATAAGGAACAGACCATTATGGGGTTTACAGACATGTAAACAAAAATCCGCTGCTACTTCAAAACATAAATCATACTTCCTTTAGTCACACTTACTTTGGCGGGATCAAAATCCGGAGGGTAATACTTGTTGGTTCCTTTTCTCTCCCCCTAAAAGACAAAACAAAGAGTTTATTATCTGTGATCATCCAGCGGGTCCATCACCGTGGGGGGAATCCATGTCCCGGCAGGCTGAGGCTCTATGGCAGACATGTGAGTGACTTATACGATATTATATTTAGTATTTGCAGGGGCTCCCCAGGCCATGCTGCAATACTCAGACACTCCATTATATCTGCCCTGACACTATGTTGCTTCCTCCTTCATTATATGAAGACAGGTTCTCTTTATATCCCAGCACCCTGAGACTCTAGCAATAGAAAACAATGCAATGCACTCACCATGTTCCCTCTGTGGTCTCCTCACCCAGCGCTCTCCTCCTGCACACCTCTGTTGTTGTCTGAACGTCACATAGACGCGACCCAACCTGTACAAGTTTACTTCCGGGTGTTCAGTGTCCCCGCTTCCGTAGCGCAGCCTGCCTGTGTAAGTCAATGGAGATTGGTCTTCAGAAACATGGCCGCCAACCTGAATCCAGGGGAGGTGCTTGGAGACAATAAGCTTATTACTAGAGTGATAACGGTGGCCTCTAAAGGGACAAACATATTGTCATATTTTGCTGCCTATCGTAGAATGCTGCGGAAGTCATGTATATGCCAACAATAAACATGGCCGATCGTGAGCTTCCTGGTTACACCGGAAGTCGTGTGTGCAAAGCCGGAAACGTGCGTAGATGTGCGAGGAAGACGATTTTCTGTGTTGTAACCGGATAATTCTGTGACTGGACCGAGTGAGGATCGAGACAGGAGCCCCGAATATACCGGTAATGTCCATCCTCACCCTTCACTGACATCTTCATCCCTGCCTGTCCTCACTGATCACCTGTATGCAGCCATTGTTCTTCATTCTCCCCATCCTTCTATCAGCTCTGATTGAGTCACCAGCTCAGGCCTTTCCATAGAGCAGTATCCGTGTCTCTAGTCATTTTTGTGAAGTGAGATGACCTGCCTTCTATTTTTTTGTGCTGTGCATCATGGATCTGGAGATGTAAAGAGGAGTCAGAGGACTCTTCACAGCGCTGGGTGACTGCAGCCCATTGATCCGGGGGGGTGACTCTGCGGCCCATTGATTGGGGGGTCGGGGTCGACTGCGGCCCATTGATTGAGGGGTCGGGGTCGACTGCGGCCCATTGATTGGGGGGTCGGGGTCGACTGCGGCCCATTGATCGGGGGAGCCCATGTTCAGGTGTTCTGACAGCGGCAGGTTCCCGGGTGTTGGAATACAATGGCTGTCAATGGAGATTGCTCTGTCTGTTTAGCATGGATGGGGGAAATGTTTAGAGTTCTCTTTACAGGCCGGCTAATGCTATTGCTATACCATGCCTGCAAAGTTCTACTTCTCCCCAAGTTTTGCCTAGACTTCCTGACTCTCTTGTATCCCCCTGAGACCTCCATCCTTGTATAATCCCCACCCCCTCCTCACCTGTGTATCATGTTTGCTCTTCTTCTCTTTCCTGTGCCCTCCTATTCATCCGTTTTAATTCCATGAATTGTATCCTCTGTATTCCAGGTGTGGAGCTTGGGTGATAATTGGTTTCCAACTATGACGTCCCTGGTAAGTGTCATTGTTACCATCAAACAGACCGTACACAGGATCTCCAAAAGTGGGTTCAGTCCCACGACTTGAGTTTTAGGTGGCTATTATTATTATTCAGGATTTATATAGCACCAACAGTTTACGCAACGCTTTACAACGTGAGGGCAGACAGTACACTTTTAGAATACAATTCAATACAGGAGGAATCGGAGGACCCTGCTCGTTATAGCTTACAATCTAAAAGGGAAGGTCAAGTAATGACTGTGGGGGATGAGCTGATGGAGAAAATAAAAGTACAGTTGTTAGATGGGGGCAGGATAGGCTTCTCTGAAGAGAAGGGTTTTCAGGGATCACCTAAAAGTGGACAGAGTAGGAGATAGACATATTGGGGTAGGGAGTTCCATAGGATGGGAGAGGCTCGTGAGAAGTCCTGGAGGAGAGCTTGGCAGGAGGTGACAAGGAAGCAGAAGGTCTTGGGACGAGGTGACAAGGGAGCTAGAGAACAGAAGGTCTTGGGAGGAGGTGACGAGGGAGAACAGGAGGTCTTGGGAGGAGGTGACGAGGGAGAACAGGAGGTCTTGGGAGGAGGTGACGAGGAAGCTAGCGAACAGGAGGTATTGGGAGGAACGAAGAGAATGATTTGGTTGGTATTTTGAGACTAGGTTAGGGATGTGGTTGGGGGTGGAGTTGAGGATGGCTTTGTAAGTTGTAACTGGATGAGTGCCAGCCAGTGAAGGGGTTGGCAGAGTGGGGTAGCTAGGTAAATAGTATGTGAGCCGCTCAGGCTTTGAAGGGGTTTTAGTCCTCTGTCCACTGCTGTGAGTGTCCCGGCTGGGGAAGGTGGTTGTCCCAGACATCAGTGTGTAGTGGGGTAGATGTCTCTGTATCCTCACATCAAAGCAGACCCACTAGTTATGGTGTAGGGCAACCTCAGCCTGGACTCCAACCAGGCCACACCTCCAACACGTTTCGACCCTTGGAGCTTAATCGTGGGGATGTTCTTCCATGATTAAGCTGACAGGGGCAGAGCAAAACATGCTGGGGGTGTGGCCTAGTTGGAGCTCAGGCTGAGGTTGCCATACACTGTAACTAGTGGGTCTGCTTCTATGTGCGGCTACAGGAACATCTACCCCACTACAGAGTGGAGTAGCTGACACTAAACAGGTGGCAAGGTAGATGAGTCTGGCAGCAGCGTTCATGATGGACTGAAGGGGGTATAGCCTATGTAAAGGTAATCCAATAAGAAGGGAGTTGCAGTGTCGAGGCAAGAGATGACCAGGGAGTGGATTAGAAGCTTTGCGGTGCTATTGGTTAGGAAGGGGCGTATTTTGGAGATGTTACGGAGGTTGTGGGGGCAAGATTTGGACAGTGATTGGATGTGGGTCCGAAAGGAGAGTTCAGAGTCCAGGATTACACCGAACACCCTGGCCTGTGGGGACGGATTGATATTTGTGCCATCGATCTTATCGGGGGACGGGGCACGTGGGAGGGAGGCAATATTATGAGCTCCGTTTTTTTTTTTTGGGATAGAATGGTGTGACATCCTAACTGATGTGTGGTTCGATCTTTGACATTGTTGACCGAACATGCGCCCAGCAAAATCTGCAAAGTTTCACTTTATGCATTTTTGCTGAAAACCTCTATTAGGACTTGAACCACTTAAGGACCCCTTCACATCGGCAGAAGGGCACGGCTGGGCACAAGCACGTACAGGTACGTTGCCTTTAAGAGCCCAGCCGTGGGTCGAGAAATGCTCGCGACCTAGTCCTGAGCTCCGTGACCGCGGGACCCACAGACCCGATCGCCGCCAGTGTCCCGCGATCGGTCACAGGAGCTGAAGAACGGGGAGAGGTGAGTGTAAACAAACCTTCCCCGTTCTTCTCTGTGGCTTGTCACTGATCGTCTGTTCCCTGTCGTAGGGAACGACGATCAGTGACGTCACATGTCCAGCCCCCCCCCCCCCCTCCAGTAAGAAACCCACAATATCACACACTTAACCCCTTTAGCGCCCCCTAGTGGTTAACCCCTTCACTGCCAGTGTCATTTTTACAATAAGCAGTGCATTTTTATAGCACTTTTCGCTGTGAAAATGACAATGGTCCCAAAAATGTGTCAAAATTGTCCGATGTGTCCGCCATAATGAAAAAAATCGCTGATCTTTACTAGTAAAAAAAGCAATTAATAAAAATGCCATAAAACTATCCCTTATTTGGTTTGCGCAAAAGTTATAGCGTTTACAAATCAAACACTTATTGCGATTTTATTTATTTTTTTGCCAAAAATATGTAGAAGAATACGTATTGGCCTAAAATGAGGCAAAACAACGTTTTTTTTATATATTTTTTGGTGATATTTATTATAGTAAAAAATATTGATTTTTTTTTTTTAAATTGTCGCTCTATTTTTGTTTATAGCACAAAAAATAAAAACTGCAGAGGTGATCAAATACCACCAAAAGAAATCTCTATTTGTGGGGGAAAAAAAAGGACGCCAATTTTGTTTGGGAGCCACGTCGCACGACCGCGGAATTGTCAGTTAAAGCGACGCAGTGCCGAATCGCATAAAGGGGCCAGGTCCTTTACCTGCATAATGGTCCGGGCGTTAAGCAGATTAAATCAACCAAATTCACTTAAACTTTATTGTACGTGATATTAAAAATGATAACGTGATGATCTGCAGCCATGACACATTGCCATGTTTGTTCCCGTTCTCACTTGGTCTTTGTCTTGCAGGGGGGAAGCGCTCAGTCTGTGACGGAGTATGTCGTTCGCGTTCCCAGGTGAGAATCAATACAGTGATCCAGGGACTATCCATGGAGGTCTGGCTTTGTTTTTTACAATCCCCAGGAAAAGACCGTGGTGTTTTCTCATAACTTGTCCAAAGCCAAGAAGCAGCTGCTGACGTCGGACATTTCTCACATGAGCAGTTTATGACGGTGATATGTGGTCCAGCAGGGGAGAATTTTAAAGCGACAACAAATAGGATGTACTGCAGAGATTTACTAATTGTGAAAAAGGATATATGTTAATGCGCAACCTGAAAGTCACATATCTCAGCGACTATGTGACACAGAAGAATTATGTGTAAATAATTATAGAAAAAAAAATATTTATATATATTATATATACCGTATTTATCGGGCTATAACGCGCCCAGGCGTATAGCGCGCACCCCCGAACTTGAAGGAAGATTCCTGAAAAAAAAAACCTTAGTTTGGATGCCCCTCGTCGGTGTTTTGCCCGTCGTCCATCGCATCCTGCCCGGCGGCCTCGTCCGGTCCGGCGTCCTTCTGCGGCCATCCCCGCTCGATCCCCGTGCTGTGTTCGAACCACTGCGCCGACATATACCGAGCGCAGTACACTCGGGTATAGTCGGGCGGGCTCGGCTCCTCCTGCGTACAGGACGTGACCGCGAGAGGAGCCGAGCCTGCCCGACTATACACGAGTGTACTGCGCTCGGTATATGTCGGCGCAGTGGTTCGAACAAAGCGCGGGTATCGGCGTATATCGCGCACCCACGATTTTGCCCTGATTTTCAGGGCAAAAAAGTGCGTGGTGTGTGTGTATGTGTATATGTGTGTGTGTGTGTGTGTGTGTGTGTGTGTGTGTATATATATATATATATATATATATATATATATATATATATATATATATATATATATATATTCAAATCCATAGAAAACACAAAAATTATATTGAGAGGTACTAATTAGTGAGTAAAACATCTATAGACTGTTATATCCAGCATACTGCTGACATCAACAGTATGCTGTATTTTTTTTTTTTTTTCGCCTGTACTTACGTTTTTTCGCCGTTTTCACCCTGCTTACTTGTTCTCGCTCCCCCGGGGAGTAGGCGTTCCTAAGACGACGCATAGATGATTGACGTGCGGGTCAATCGCGTCATCGCCTTCCGAAAATATCCGAGGGGGACTCGGCACTTTACGGCGCCTGCGCAGTCAGCTCTACACGGCAGGCGCAGGCGCCGTAAAGAGCCGAGTCCCCGTCGGATATTTTCGGAAGGCGATGACGTGCTTGACCCGCACGTCAATCGTCTCCTGGGAGGATCTACACTCACTCCCAGGAGACATTGCGCAGAGCTCCCCGTCGGGGAAAAGAACGACACGCCCACTCCCCGCAAGGAAGAAGACCCGGAAGTGCGGCTGAAGACAGGTAAAGTGTACACCTTAAAAAAAAAAAAATGACAACGTTACAAGCCTTTATTAAGGCTAGAGATAGGTTAGCCAAAAAGTTAATTTTAGGGTGAACCCCCACTTTAAATAGATAAGGTGGCCGCTTACCGGAACAGATGGACCCCCCATTACAGAGATCAAATCAGCTCCACACTTACAGGATGATTCGTCTGGCTCCAAACGTGGAGATCAATCCTCAGCAGGGAACAGCCTTTGGTTGTTTTCCCGCAACCTTCAGGGTGAATCGCTGGAATCCTGGGTGCACATACACCGTCTCCTCTCAGGACAGCAGATGGGGCGTTCAGTAGGCAATAGGTAGAATGATGAAAAAAAAAAAGAAGGAAAAACTTCATGGTGCAGTAAAAAACACTTGCCCTTTATTAATTGAGCAGGTTGCTGACATCCAAAAAAGTTACAAAACAAAAACTTAATCCAAGAACAAACACGAGATGAAAAAGTATTCATACCCCTTGAAATTTTCCAAATTTTGTCATGTTAGTACCAAAAACGTAAATGTATTTTATGTGATAGACCAAGAGAAAGTGGCACATAATTGTGAAGTGGATGGAAAATGATAAATGGTTTTCAATTTTTTTTTTTTTTTTTTTTTTTACAAATGTGAAAAGTGTGGGGGGTGCATTTGTATTCAGCCCCCCTGAGTGAATACTTCGTAGAACCTCCTTTCTCTGCAATTACAACTTCAAGTATTTTTGGGGATGTCTCATTTGCACATCTAGAGAGGGACATTTTTGCCAATTCTTCTTTGTAAAATATCTCAAGCTCTATCAGATTGGATGGAGAGCGTCTGTGAACAGCAATTTTCAAGTCTTGCCACAGATTCTCATTTGGATTTAGGTCTGGACTTTGACTGGGCCATTCTAACACGTGAATATGCTTTGATCTAAACCATTCCATTGTAGCTCTGGCTGTATGTTTAGGGTCGTTTCACTTTAAAGCGGTTGTACACCACTGGCCTTATTTTCCCCGAAAGGTGAACTTCTAATGTGCTAGTATGCGTCGCATACTACGACACAAGGGTCAGAAGGAATGTATATATTTTACACTGCCTATAGGTAAGCCTTATTATAGGCACAAGTCAGAGATGAGTTTACTTCCTCTTTAAGCAAGATTAAATATATATATATATTTGTGTGTGTGTGTATGTATGTATATATATATATATATATATATATATATATATATATATATATATATATATATATATATATATATATATATATATATATGTGTGTGTATCTATTAGCTAACAGGTTCACTTTGTAAGTATCATTTCATAATGTGTACAGCGGTAATTTCATATGTCCCTCTCTTATACAGGAACCCCAGTAAGAGGTACAACGTCATGGCCTTCAATTCTGCAGATAAAGTGGACTTCGCTACATGGAACCAGGTACACAACATATGCTGTATCTTCCCGATGTTTAACCGCAGTCATCTCTGCTTCTTTTAGTGCTTTGTTAACCACTTGAGGACCGGTTCACGTACATATACGTCTGCACTTTAAAGATGGATATCTCAGTAACGGCAGCCGCTGCCACCACCAAGATATTCATCTTTACTGTGAGCGGTCCTGTAAACGGTTGTCTCCGTGGTGAATTCGCCGCAGGATCACAGTTATTGGTGGGGGTAGAGGGGGCCCCTCCCGCCACTCTCCACCGCTTACCGGAGCCATCGGCGGAGGCGATCGGGTCCTTCAGCCTGCATTGCTGGGATATGAGTGAGGGCAAGATGGCCGTCTCCATAGCATAGCAGGGCGGAAGCAACATCAAAATGTCACTTCCGCCCATGCTTCTTAAAGGCATATTTTCCTGTTGTCATTTTTTTTCAAATGACAATTTTTTTTTTGTTTTTTTTTTTTCTAAATATTAGCTCTGAGGTCTTTTTTCATATTTTCATATTTAAAAGGACCTGTCATGCTTTTTTCTATTACAAGGGATGTTTACATTTCTTGTAATAGGAATAAAAGTGACCCTTTTATTAATTTTTACACTTTAAAAAAAAAAAATTTTTTTTTAAAACAAACACATTTTTTTTTAAAGCGCCCCATTCTGACGAGCGTAGCACCCGCATATGAGGTATTGCCACGATCGTTGGAGCAAGAGCAATAATTCTAGCCCTAGACCTCCTCTAACTCAAAAGATGCAACCTGTAGAATTTTTTTAAACGTTGCCTATGGAGATTTTTAAGGGTAAAAGTTTGACGCCATTCCATGAGCGGGCGCAATTTTAAAGCGTGACTTGTTGGGTATCATTTTACCCGGCGTAACATTATCTTTCACAATAAAAAAAAAATTGGGCTCACTTAACTGTTGTCTTATTTTTCAATAAAAAAAAAGTGATTTTTTTCCAAAAAAAAGTACCGCTGCGCAAAAACGGTGTGACAAAAAGTATTGCAATGACCGCCATTTTATTCTTTGGGTGTTAGAAAAAAAAATGTTTGGGGGTTCTAAGTAATTTTCTATAAAAAATGTTTTAATCTTGTAAACACAGAGTCTGAAAAACAGGCAAAGTCCTTAAGTGGTTAATGTAGCACAGGAACCATTTGAGGTCTATGTAAACTATGAACTGCTCTTATTTCCTTCCTTTAGGTCTGTTAAATATACCATTAAAAGTAATTGGTTATATAGGTTCAATAAAAGCAAAAAAAGCAAATGGTAATCCTGCCAGAAATCGTGTGAGCTGATAAACATCTGTGCTTTCTATCTCTACACATCACTTGCTTTGTTCTCAGCTTTTGAGTACGTACTTTCTCCCTCTCTATACTATGGAGAACAGGAGAGGGGGGATGTTCTGTAGCCTCCGCAGATACAGTACATTGAGTGTTGTCACCCTTGGACAGGAAATGGGTTTGTGAGCTTCTCACAATGTGCATTAGAAGCAGCAGCAAGTCAGAGCCGGTTTATTTTCTGTCTGGAATATGTCCGATATCCTCTAGCCCAAACTGTGGCCCTCCAGTTGTTCAGGAACTACAATTCCCATCATTCCTAGTCATGTCTGTGAATGGCAGTTTTACAATGCCTCATGGGACGTGTAGTTCTGCAACAGCTGGAGGGTCGTAGTTTGGAGATCCCCAGAGTCTAGCCTTTTGCTCCCCAGCTTGACTGTCCCTGGACCACCCTTTTCATTCATTGGATTTCAGGTCTTTTAAACATTGAGCCTTGATCACATGTGTAGGGGGTAGTCTGCATGCACCGACTCCTCCAGACTGACATCCACCCGTCAAGGCATTTTAACCACTTCCGGACCGCCGCATGTACATTTACGTCAGGAGAATGGCACGGACAGGCACATCAACGTACCTGTACGTGCCTGCCTAGACGTGGGTCGGGGGTCCGATCGGGACCCCCCCGTACATGCAGCGGTTCCCGTGGCTTCAGGAGCGATCCGGGACGAGGGCGCCGCTATTCGTTTATAGCCGTTCCGTCACGATCGCTCCCCGGAGCTGAAGAACGGGGAGAGCCGTATGTAAACACGGCTTCCCCGTGCTTCACTGTGGCGGCTGCATCGATCAAGTGATTTTTTTTTTTTTTTTTTTTTTAACAAAAATAGGTAGAAGAATACGTATCGGCCTAAACTGAGGAAATTTTTTTTTTTATGTATGTTTTTGGGGGATATTTATTACAGCAAAAAGTAAAAAATATTGCATTTTTTTACAAAATTGTCGCTCTATTTTTATGTTTATAGCGCAAAAACCGCAGAGGTGATCAAATACCACCAAAAGAAAGCTCTATTTGTGGGGAAAAAAGGACGCCAATTTTGTTTGAGAGCCACGTCGCACGAGCGCGCAATTGTCTGTTAAAGCGACGCAGTGCCGAATTTTAAAAACCCCTTGGGTCATTTAGCAGCATATTGGTCCGGTCCTTAAGTGGTTAAAGACCTCTTAATACTTTTCAGTCCCGCCATCCCTTTTTTGGATTCTGTTTAAGAGCTACAGTTCCCTGAAGAATCTTCACATCCACGCTTCCAAGTTGTTTCGGATGCCTGCGAACTCCTTGCACATTGGAGTTCCATCCAGCAGTCCCTGCATCACTAATGTGTTTGTGGCTCCTGAACAGCCACACCTTCGGCAAAGATCTCAGGCATGGGCAGTGGAACAAGGCGGTATAACAGGTCTCCTTTTTCAAGGGCTTTCTTTTAAAAAAAAAAAAAAAGCAACAGGGTCACTTTAACCACTTAGGACCCGGACCAAAATGCAGGTAAAGGACCAGGCCCCTTTTTGGGATTCGGCAATGTGTCTCTTTAACTGACAATTGCGCGGTCGTGCGACGTGGTTCCCAAACAAAATTGGCGTCCTTTTTTTCCCACAAATAGAGTTTTCTTTTGGTGGTATTTGATCACCTCTGCGGTTTTTATTTTTTGCGCTATAAACAAAAATAGAGCGACGATTTTGAAAAAAATGCAATATTTTTTACTTTTTGCTATAATAAATATCCCCCAAAAACATATAACTTTTCTTTTTCTCAGTTTAGGCCGATACGTATTCTTCTACCTATTTTTGGTAAAAAAAAATCGCAATAAGTTTATCGATTGGTTTGCGCAAAATTTATAGTGTTTACAAAATAGGGGATAGTTTTATTGCATTTTTATTAATTCTTTTTTTTTTTTTACTACTTATGGCAGCGATCAGCGATTATTTTTTAATTTTTTTTTCGTGACTGCGACATTATGGCGGACACTTCGGACAATTTTGACACATTTTTGTGACCATTGTCATTTTCACAGCAAAAAATGCATTTAAAATGCATTGTTTTACTGTGAAAATTACAATTGCAGTTTGGGAGTTAACCACTAGGGGGGCGCTGATGGGGTTATGTGTGACTTCATTTGTGTTTACAACTGTAAGGGGGTGTGGCTGTAGGTCTGACGTCATTGATTGTGCATCCCTATATTAGGGAACACACGATCGATGACGCCGCCACAGTGAAGAACGGGGAAGCCGTGTTTACGCACGGCTCTCCTCGTTCTTCAGCTCTGGGGACCGATCGCGGGACTCCAGCGGCGATCGGGTCCGCGAGTCCCGCGGTCCCAGTCACGGAGCTTCGGACCGGGTCATGGGAGCACGCCCGCGACCCACCGCTGGGCTTTATACAATCACGTACAGGTACGTGATTGTGCCCAGCGGTGCCATTCTGCCAACGTATATCGTTGTTAGGCGGTCCTTAAGTGATAAAAAGTCCTCCATGTAGCATAGATCAGTGTTTCTCAACTCCAGGCACCCCAACAGGTCATGTTTTCAGGATTTCTCTCAGATGAAACGGCTGTGGTGATTACTAAGGCAGTGAAACTGATCAAATCACCTGTGCAAAATAATGGTAAAAGCCTAAAAATATGAGCTGTTGGGGCGCCTTGAGGACTGGAGTTGAGAAACGCTGGCATAGATGTCTTCAGAAAAGGCCCACATTCTTCTGTTGAGTAATAAAGGTGGAAATGGAAGGAAGGGAAGCTGTTGGGAATTGTGAAATGGAATGTTGTAGATATTAGCAGGACTGTTCTATGACATAAACTTCCACTTTTATGGCGGATGTTTTTCTCTACAATCCAGGCTCGCATGGAGCGTGACCTGAGTGCTAAGAAAATGTACCAGGATGAGGAACTGCCTGACGCTGGGGCTGGGAGCGAGTTTAATCGCAAGCTGAGGGAGGAGTCCAGACGCAAGAAATACGGCATCATTCTCAAACAGTTCAAGGTGGACGACCAGCCCTGGATGCTGAGGGTTAACGGCAAGGCTGGACGCAAGTAAGTCTAAATGCAGGGAGATGCTCTCTGACAAGGTGAAACCGTGGCCTTTAGTTTAAGGACAGCAGTCAGTGCGTGTCTTGTCTTGTCTTCCCAGGTTTAAAGGAATTAAAAAAGGCGGAGTCACGGAGAATGCCTCCTACTTCATCTTCACCCAGTGTCCAGATGGAGCGTTTGAAGCGTTCCCAGTCTCCAACTGGTACAATTTTACTCCAGTGGCCAAGCATCGGACGCTGACTGCAGAAGAGGCCGAACAGGAATGGGAAAGGTAAGGGCCTTGCTTAGTGATAAAATATGCCAATTTTTTTTTTTTAAATGGGCCATTAAAGCGGAATTCCACACAAAAATGGAACTTCCGCTTTTCGGATTCCTCCCCCCCCTCCGGAGTCACATTTGTCACCTTTCAGGGGGGAAGAGGGAGCAGATACGTGTAATCCAGGTATTTGCCCCCACTTCCGGGCATAGATCGCAACAGTATCTGCAGCGATCTAAACCATGTCCGGCCCCTCCTCCGTCCCCCCCTGCTGTCTTTTAGGAGACACACAGGTCCCAGAAGACGGCAGGGACCAGTGAAATTGCGCAGGCTTCACTTCCCGATTCCCTTACTGAAGGTGGCAGCGCCTCCCCCCCAGAGCTGAGGGACAGATCGGCTTCGGGTGCCGACATCGCGGGCGCCCTGGACAGGTGAGTATCCATATATATTAAAAGTCAGCAGCTGCAGTATTTGTAGCTGCTGACTTTTAAATTATTTTTTTTTTGTTGGGGCGAAACTCCGCTTTAAAGGTTAAAGCAAAAGTGTAGTTGCGTGTGTGTGTGTGTATGTATATATATATATATATATATATATATATATATATATATATATATATATATATATATTCCACAGAGAATAGCGCACACATACAAAAATGCAAAATGAGTAACTTTTAAATCTTACAAGGCTGCTTAAAGCAGAGGTTCACCCTAAAAACATGTATATACCATTCCATTCAGCATACTGTCGACATGTACAGTATGTTGTTTTTTTTTTTTTTTCGCTGTACATACCGCCGTATAGCTATTTTCCCCCCCGGCTTCCGGGTAGTGGATCCCGCGGGACTGGGCGTTCCTATTCAGAGACTAAGTGATTGACGGGATGACAAAAGCTTCCCCTCGGCGCATAATGCGCGTCACCAGTTTCCGAAAGAAGCCGAACATCGGTGCGCAGGCGCCGTATAGAGCCGACCCGCAGTTCGGCTTCTTTCGGAAACTGGTGACGCGCTTATGCGCCGGGGGAAGCTTTTGTCATCCCGTCGATCACTTAGTCTCTGAATAGGAACGCCCAGTCCCGCGGGATCCACTACCCGGAAGCAGGGGGAAAAAATAGCTATACGGCGGTATGTACAGCGAAAAAACAGCATGCTGTACATGTCGGCAGTATGCTGGATGGAATTCGCTTTAACCACTTCCCGCCCGCCCAACGTCATATGATACTGTAGACTTTGAGTGGGAATATCTGAATGATGCCCACGGTTACAGGCATCATTCAGATATCTTCTTTTAGAGACGGCGATTCCCTACACTGTAAGATCAATCGTAACGGTTGTTCAGCCACTTGATTCGTTCTTGCAGGCAGCGGGAGGGTATGTCCCATTCCCCCCCGGTGCTTCTACTGACTCACCCGTGCGATCGGTGAGCCGGAGAAGGAACCGACCGGCACGCTAGATGTTGACAATGGAGATTACCGGCAGCCCTGACTGTCCTCAAAGTTTCTATGATTGTTCAGGGGCCGGGCGTGATGTTATGCCGTCATTTGAAAAAAAATTTGCTACCTCAGCTGGGAAGCTGAGATTTTTTATTTATTAGCCTAGAGGTGAGATCTTGTAATAGGAATACAAGTGATCATAATTTAAAAAAAAAAATTTTTTTTTAATCAAAATAGAACAATAAAAGTAAAATTACTATTAAAAAAAAAAAAAATTTAAGCGAACCTGTCCCCGCATGCTCGTTTGCAGAAGTGAACGCATAGGTAGGTCACGCCTGCATATGTAAACGGCATTCAAACCACACATGCGGTATCGCCACAAACATTGGATAACATAGTAGTAAACCCCTGTACACACGATCGGGTATCTGAATCGGGAATCTAATCCGATGGATTTTTTTCGTTGGATATCCGATGAAGCTGACTTTCATCAGTCTTGCCTACACACTATCAGTCAAAAATCCAACCGCGCCAAAACGCGTGACTTAAAACACTATGATGTGCTGAGAAAAATGCTTCTGAGCATGTGTGGATTTTTAACCGATGGACTTCCACACAGACGATCGTTTTTTTTATCCATAGGAAAAATTTAAAACATGTTCTATTTTTTTTTCACCGATGGAAAACAAACCAATGGGGCCCACACACAATCGGTTTGTCCGATAAAAACAGTCCATCGGTCTGTTTTCATCAGACAAACCGATCGTGTGTACAGGGCTTTAGACAGCCTAGTGAAGAAAACCGGCTGCCACAGGTGTTGCATTCATCACAGAATTCGTTGGGGGACCATTCAAGAGGAATGTCGGTGTTGTGTTATGTGCATTACCATGCAGTCTTGCAATGCAAAAATTGTAAATTGGCCCTATGGCCTGACAAGCAATTGGTGAGTGTTTACATTTCCCTAAGTAAGGAAATCATGCAGCACTTGAAATACATGCCTGCAAAATTGGCCTTGTATGAGAGATGCAGGAACTAAAGTGACCACAAAGTGGTGCTGTTTTCTTTTCTTTTTCTTTTCTTTTTTTCTTTTCTTTTTTTGTGTTATTGAGCGTTATCGTTTTCCAAGAAGCAAACTGGCTGCTTCTTTCCTCCCAACACAGAATAATGGCAACATCTAAAGAAAAAAGCCCACGGTGGCACCAGCAACGGCAATCCAACACGCCTTAAATCTCCCTTCAATGTTTTTGTTTAGGCGAAACAAAATCCTGAACCACTTCACCATCATGCAGCAGCGCCGCCTGAAGGACCAAGGCGGAGAGGGTGATGATGATGAGGAAGGTGGCGGAAAACAAGACAAGGGTGGGAAAAGCAAGAAAAAGAAGAAGAGTGACCTGAAAATCCACGATCTGGAAGATGACCTAGAGATGAGCTCCAGCGAGAGCGAGGGCAGCGGAGATGAAGGTGAGGGAGCAGAGGAGATCAAGCTATGGGGTCGTCTGTAAGAAGGAATTGGTGGGTGGAGTCTTGTGCCTTCAGTAAAAAAAAATGAAAGCGGTAGTAAAGCCTGCTTTATTTTTAGGTAGAGGTAATCTTATAATAAGGCTTACCTACAGGTAAACGTGCGCGTTTAGGAGATATTCACCCTGCATGCAGCCGCTGACATCACCGGCGCATGCATCTGAAGGCCTGGCATACCGTGTCAGAGCTTCTTGTACGCGGGAGTGACGTCATCCCGGTTTCGGCCACTCACAGCGCCGGAGCCCACAAACCTGGAAAAAAGGCAGAGGCAGTGTTGCTAACCTACCAGATTGAAATTTACTGGCACGACACACGAAATTTACTGGCGCTGCCACGTTTTTACTGGCATTTCTCAAAAGTTACTAAATTACATTTTTGGGTGCAAATTTCAGTATTTAGGCCACAAACAAGTACGCTTGGCAAATAGCAATGTGATTTTAAGGTCGATATTAAGGTAAAAAAACATATTTTTGTTATTTTCGATATAAGGGCAAATTATTTAGTCGCATCACCCCCTGCCTCCATCCCCCTCTGCCAACAACACCCCATGCCTTCACCCCCCTCTGTGGTGTCACAATCTCCCCCTGCTTCCAATCACCCCCTGCCTCCTTCGTCCCCTGCCGCCATCCCCCTCTGCGGTGCCAACAACACCCCCTGTCTTGAATCCTCCCCCTCTGCGGTGCCACCCTCCACCTCTGCAGTGCCACCAACACCCCCTGCCTCCATCATCCCCTGCCTCCACTCCCCTCTGCAGTGCCACCAACAACTCCTGTCTCCACCCCCCACCCTCTGCAGTGCCACCAACAACCTCTGTCTCCATCCCCCACCCTCTGCAGTGCCACCAACACCCCCTGCCTCCAATCTCCCACCTGCCTCCATCCCCCTCTGCGGTGCCACCATCACCCCCCTGCCTCCAATCTCCATGTGCAGTTCCAAGCTGAACCGATCTCGGCTATTTTTACTGGCACATTCCCACAACCACGGACATTTACGAACGGGGGGGAAAAAGTGACCGTTTTTACGGACTGTCTGTAAATATACGGACGGTTGGCAACACTGGGCAGAGGGAAGATCTCGGCGGTGACTGGGCGACGCTGGAAGGGCTTTATGCCATGGTCTTCCAGGGTTTATTTTTGTGTGCTGTGTGTGTTTTTTTTTTTTTTTTTTAACTACTGCTGTATAGGATCTGGTCATCCAAGGGAGATACTCAAGGCATGGGTTCCCTCTGGTGGGCTACAGTACCCAGCAGATTGTATTCTCTTCTGGCCTTTATAAATAAAGTTCTAACTTCTTTTTTTAAATCAAATTATGTTTTCATAAAAATCCAATTTATTTTTATTTTTTTTACAAAGGATTCCAAGACCATCAATTAAAGCGGAGTTCCACCCCCCACCCCAGCAATTTTTTTTACATAGTGTAGCCGCTTTCGTTTTTTTTTTAAATATTAGAACACTTACCTGTCCTGGAATCCAGCGATGTCAGCACCCCAGCCAATGTTTCTGTCGGCTCTCAGGTGTTGCCGCCGCCATTGCCTGTAAGGGAAACCAGTCTTTAGAGGTGTCCTGCCGCTGCAAGATCCTTCACCGCTCCAAAGATGCTGCTAGCAGGACTTTTTTTTTTACTCGGGGGCTTTCACATTGGAGAGACGGCAGCGGCTGTTTCAGGTCGGTTTGCAGGCGCTATTTTTAGCGTTATAACGCCTGCAAACCAACCCAGTGTGAAAGGGGTCTTAACATTGTGAGCGTAACTCTCTTGTTTTTACAGTAAAACTACTGCTTGTATATCGAGACAGGGTTTTTTTTTTATTTTTATATGTTGCTCGTCTTTCAAAATGGTTGTATAACGCGTTACTCGTAAACGGAGGTATTACTGTATTGCATTACGTTTAACAGACGAATGAGCGCCGCAATCCGCTCTCCACTTACTTTTATAGAAGCATCAACAGTATGGCCTTGTGATCAAGTAATCTGGTAGTGAAACGCGTAAGAAAGGGAGTGGTTTCTTTGGATGGAGACGCCATATTTGCAGCCATACTGTTGATGTTGGAATAAAAGTAATTGGAAGAGTGAAGACTATTACTTATAACGGTGAGCCAGGATGAGTTTCTTTCTCGGCACCCTGTTTATCTGTGGACAGGTGAAAGGAGCAGGTCTGGTGCAGTGGTGCGGCTCTGCGATCTTGCAACTATTGCATTACATTACTATAGATCCTTTGATCCATACAAGGGTTTATAGATGTGCAGTACCCATCATGCATTCATTTTTCTTTCATTCAAGATGAGCAACGGACAAAGACTAAGAAGAAAAATGCAAAAAATAAGAAAAAGAAGAAGAAGCAGGCTGACGAAGGCATAGAGGACAGTGATGATGGCGACTTTGAAGGACAGGAAGTAGACTACATGTCCGATAAGAGCAGGTAATAGAGACTCGCGTTTCCAATGATTTATATCCTCAGCATATGGCGAGTAAAGACAACTGACCTTCACTTTATATTTCTGCAGCAGCTCAGATGAGGAACTTCCTGGCAAGCCCAAAGTCACCAAGGAGGATCAGGATGTTCCTAAAGGTAAAAGCGAAATCCACTAGGTGTATTCTAACCTGGGAATCTTTGTTTAACCACTTCCCGTCCGGCCTATAGCAGAATGACGGCCGAGCGGTGGTTCTTTTATCCTGACTGGACGTCATATGACGTCCAGCAGGATAACAGCCGCCGCGCGCCTGTGGGGGCGCTCATCACGGCGATCGGTGGTGCGGTGTGTTAGTCTGACACACTGCTACACTGATCTCGGTAAAGAGCCTCTGACGGAGGTTCTTTACCACGTGATCAGACGTGTCCAATCGCGGCTGATCGCGATGTAAATGGGAAGAGCCGTTGATCGGCTTTTCCTCACTCACGTCTGACAGATGTGAGTAGAGGAGAGCCGATCGGCTGCTCTCCTGACAGGGCAGTCTGTGCTGATTGTTAGCGCAGCCCCCCCTCCCCCCTCGGATGCTTGCCCAGGACAGCCAGGGATGGCCACCCACACTGGACCACCAGGTATGCCACCCTAGACCACCAGGGATATGCCAATCGATGCCCAGGCAGCTGCCAATCAGTGCCCATCCACAATGCCTGCCAGTGCCATCTATCAGTGCCACCCATAAGTGCAGCCTTTCAGTGCCGCCTACCAGTGCCCATTGTTGCCGCCTTGTCAGTGCCGCCTTATCAGTGAGGGAGAAAACTTACTTATTTACAATTTTGTAACGGAAACAAAAGAAAACCTTTGTGTTTTTTTGTTTTTTTTCTTTTAGCAAAAAATAAGAGGTGATCAAATACCACCAAAAGAAAGCTCTATTTGTGGGAACTAAATTATAAAAATTTTGCTTGGGTACAGTTTAGCATGACTGCGCAATTGTGCGACAGCGCTGAAAATTGGCCTGGGTAGGAAGGGGGTGTAAGTATCTATCTGGTATTGAAGTGGTTAAAACAGAGTTCCACCCATTTTTGAGAGGTGGTCTTAAACGGAAGACCACCTCAACACCTAATTTTTGGATATTTTAATGTTTTTTTTTTTTTCTTTCTTATCTTTTTGGAAGTACCGAGTGTACCACGAAGTCACATCCTCCTCTTCGGTGAGCTCCCCCCGTTGTCTTCTGGGACCTGTGTGTCCCAGAATACAAGCTGGCCATTCACAAAGCGCCGCGCGACTTGCGCAGTAGGAAACATTTTTGGATTTGGATTTTGCTATTTATTTTTATGTCGCACTGTATTTGTACAGCAGTTTTTCAAGCGCATTTTTTGGGATAAAATTATTATTTTTTTTTTTAACCACTTAAGCCCCGGACCTTTAGGCAGCTAAATGCCCAGGCCAGGTTTTGCGATTCGGCACTACGTCGCTTTAACAGACAATTGCGCGGTCGTGCGACGTGGCTCCCAAACAAAATTGGCATCCTTTTTTCCCCACAAATAGCTTTCTTTTGGTGGTATTTGATCACCGTTGCGGTTTTTATTTTTTGCGCTATAAACAAAAATAGAGCAACAATTTTGAAAAAAATGCAATATTTTAACTTTTTGCTATAATAAATATCCCCCAAAAACATATATAATTTTTTTTTTCCTCAGTTTAGGCCGATACGTATTCTTCTACCTATTTTTGGTAAAAAAAATCGCAATACGCGTTTATCGATTGGTTTGCGCAAAATTTATAGCGTTTACAAAATAGGGGATAGTTTTATTGCATTTTTATTAATTTTTTTTTTTTTACTACTAATGGCGGCGATCAGCGATTTTTTTTCATGACTGCGACATTATGGCGGACACTTCGGACAATTTTGACACATTTTTGGGACCATTGTCATTTTCACAGCAAAAAATGCATTTAAATTGCATTGTTTATTGTGAAAATGACAGTTGCAGTTTGGGAGTTAACCACAGGTGGCGCTGTAGGAGTTAGTGTTCACCTAGTGTGTGTTTACAACAGTAGGGGGGTGTGGCTGTAGGACTGATGTCATCGATTGTGTCTCCCCTATAAAGGGGATGACACGATCGATGCGCCGCTACAGTGAAGCACGGGGAAGCCGTGTTTACATACGGCTCTCCCCGTTCTTCAGCTCCGGGGAGCGATCGCGACGGAGCGGCTATAAACGAATAGCCGCGCCGCCGTCCCGGATCGCTCCTTGAGGGAATCCGCCCGCCGCACGCAGGGGGGGGGGGGTCCCGATCGGACCCCCCACCCGCTAGAAGGCAAGGACGTATATATACGCCCATCTGCCTGTCCGTGCCATTTTGCGGACGTAAATAGTCGTGCGGCGGGCGTTAAGTGGTTAATCTTAATGCAAAAATAAAAACACTATACGTAACCCAGTTTTTTGGTAAAATATAAAAGATGTTGTTCCGCAGAGTAAATAGATACGAAACATGTCACGCTTTAAAATTGCGCACACCCATGCAACGGCAACAAATGCTGTACATTTTACTGTTCATAGGCAATGCTTTTAAAGCCTTTACAGGTTACCACATTAGATTTTCGCAGTTTGTGTGCCTGTGTAAATGTAAACCTCCCTTGTGACAGTAATAGACAGTGACAGGTACATTTATAGAAAGATATGGTGTCTATAAGACCCCAGATCCCTCCTCCTGCCCCTGTAAGCATTTAATCACACCAAGATCAGTATGATCCAAATGCTTTCCATTGATGATGTGACGTCATAGCTTCCATTGTTCTATATGGTAGAGCTCAACAAAGCCGATCCGTTCTTTGGCTGGATTCACACCTATGCAGTTTTAGTGCTTTTTGCATTTTGCAGATTTTCGCTGCAGTCCATTTAACATGGAACACAATTTGTAGTACAAATCTGCAAAAAGCACTAAAACTGCATAGGTGTGAATCCAGCCTTTGTTGGGCTCATTGATCAGCCGGTGGAAGTGCTGGCTGGTCATTCAGGACTCTCGGTGTGATGGGAGATCCTGGTAAAGCCGTGGTGGGCGCTGCTTGTAAAAGCAATCCAGTAGCTAATTAGCCACTAGGATTGTTTTTACAAGAGAGCAGACCGTCGCACTAGATGCGGTGCAAATTTACAGCCAATTTGCTTCAAATTCGCGCTGCATCAAGATCGCAACCTGTTCTTGCGAGCTGGTTGCAGAGTGTATGTTAACGACACCCCACAATCGGTTTGCAGAATCGGATCGCATGGGTGTGAACACCCATGTGATCCGATTCCGGTGTTGACAAAGGGTCCTGTGCGAGTTTGGTCCGAATGCAATGCAAATTCAGCCATAAAGTTTTTATGGCCGAATTTGCAACGCAGAGACATTGCATGTGGCTAAAAAATGATACTGGGATGATGCCTGCAGTTGCCGCTGCCAGTTACCTAAAAGCCGGTGGGTGCTGTGCCGTAACGGGAGCCGGTGGGCGCCATGCGGCAAAGTGCTGTGAACCCAACACCTAACGGACTACTTGTGTCTGAGGGAGGTTTTCTCATGGGATGGGGAGAGGATTCAGGGAGCAGCTACCAGTGTGACAATGACCATTTCCTATGCAGTGACACCGAAAGCTGCACTGATCAAAAGAGGTGAAGTAGGCAACAAGCCTTGTAAATGTAATAGTAGGCAAGACAAGCTTGTATATTTTGATTGGCTGGAACTCTGCTTAAATGTCTATAGGGATTGATGAGGCAAGCTCGAGTAGCGAGGAGAGCGAAGAGGAGAAGGTGGAGGAGGAAGAGGATGAAGAGAAGAAACCCGCCACACCTCAGGAGAAGAAGAGGAAGAGAGGTGAGGCTGAGGATAAGTCTCTCCGGAACACTTTGGGGGGTGTTAAGTCTCTCTAATGACACTTTGTGTTTTTCTACCACAGACAGCAGCGAGGAATCGGACACATCAGATGACAGTGATATTGACAAAGAGGCTTCCTCTGCTCTTTTCATGCAGGTATGGCTTATTAAATTACATGCAGATGTTGAAGGTAGTTTTCCCGCCCGCGCTATAGTCGAAAGACAGCTACAGTGTGGCCTAAATAGCCGGGAGGGCGTCCTTGTACGTCCACTCGTGCATGAGCTGCCTGTGCACCCCGCACTTTGTGATCAGAGTTACATGTGATCAGCTCTCAGCCAATGACAGCGGATCATGTAATATAAACAGAGCCGGTAATCTGCTCTATTATTTATTGCCATATGTATTTGATCACCTCTGGGTGTGTTTTTTTTTTTTTTTTGTTGTTTTTTTGCACTATAAGCACTAAACAAGCACTTTTGTGTGTGTATGTGTGTGTATATATATGTGTGTGTGTGTGTGTGTGTGTGTGTGTGTATATATATATATATATATACACATATACGCGCGCGCACACACGCACACACACACACACACACACACACACACACACACACACAATTTTTTACTAGTTATGGCGGTGATCCGCGACTTATAGCGGGACTGCGATATTGCGGCAACAAATCGGGACAATAACTGACACTTTTTTGGGGACCAGTAACACTAATGCACTGATCAGTGCTAAAACTATGCACTGTGACTGTAATAATAACACTGGCTGCGAAGGGGTTAACAGGGGCGATCAAAGGGTTAACTGTGTGCCTGACCTGTGTTTTACTACTATGGGGGAGATGTTTTTACTAGTGGAAGACATGAGTTGGTGTTTCTACTTTACAGAAACACAGGATCCATGCCTTGTGTACTGACAGAATGACAATCTGCCTTCTTTACATAGACCAGGGGTCTCAAAGTGGCGGTCCTCGAGCTGTTGCGAAACTACAAGTCCCATCATGCCTGTGGTAGTTATGCTTGTAACTGTCAGCCTTGCAATGCCTCATGGGACTTGTAGTTTCGCAACAGTTGGAGGGCCACCAGTTTGAGACCCCTGACGTAGGCAGACTGCCATTCTGTCAGTGTCCCAAATGATCGGCGGGTCACCGCTGATCAGCTCCCGTTGTGTAAAATCGCAGTGGAAGCGAGCCACCGGCGGTGCACACTCGCGCCCAAAACCCGGAAGTGCGGAATCACGTGTGTGTGTGTGTGTGTGTGTGTGTATGTGTATATACAGTATATATATATATATATATATATATATATATATATATATATATATACATACATACATGATTCTGCACAGCGCGGCCACACTAGCAGTAAATCTGCTATGGGGTGGTGAGCAAGCGGTTAATACCCAGTGCATTGCATCATACTTCTCTGGGCCACTCGCTTGGTCATCTAGATTGTTTTGTTTTTGGAAGTGGGTGAAACGAGCTGAAATTGCATGGGTGGGGTAAAGCCAAGTCGTCGCTGATGGCTCGCTTACCTCGGTCCTATTCTGTTTGCGATGGCTCCTCTTTAGGAAAAGCTGTATTTATAGATGCTCTTCTGTTTTGCGTCTTCAAGCTGTGACATGTTTTCTCATCTTTCCTAGAAAAAGAAAACTCCCCCAAAGAAAGATAAAAAGGGGGGCTCCAACAACAGCTCCCGCGGTAACAGTCGGCCTGGCACACCGTCTCCTGATTCCGCCAACACTTCCAACACTCTCAAAGCTGCAGCCAGTAAACTGGAACAAGGTGCGTCCAGCAAGCTGTGATCATCAGTCCGAGTCTTCAGTTGTCCCCTCTGCCCATTTCTAACAACTTTTTCATCTTTCTGTCCACTAGGTAAACGTGGCGCTCTCCCTCATACGCCGGCCGCAAAACGTCTAAAAATGGAGGCCGGGCCTCAGAGCGCATCTGGAAAATCGACCCCACAGCCGCAGTCAGGAAAGTCCACACCAAGCAGCGGGTGAGTGATAACGCCATACATATCTCATATTGTCACACGAAAAACTATTTCCATCCCGCTGAACGTCATGTGATGTCCTGCGCTTTCAGTGGTGATATCTGAATGATGGGTGCAGATATCATATTATTTTTTTTTCTACTGGCGATTTCCTGAACATTAAGAAAAAAATCAATGGCCCGGATTCAAAGAGATCTGCGCTCTATTTGCGGAGGCGCAGGGCAACGATTTTGCCCTGCCCCCCCGCAAATATTTTGCGCTGCCCTCGATTCACGGATTCTCCGTAAATAGCGAGGGCGCGCCGGCAAAATTGCCCGGCGTAAGCGCGCGCAATGTAAATGATCCCGCCGGGGGCGGGAATCATTTAAATTAGGCGCATTCCCCCGCCGATCGTAAAGCGCATGCGCCGTCGGGGAACTTTCCCGACGTGCATTGCGGCAAATGACGTTGCAAGGACGTCGTTTGCTTCAAAGTGAACGTGAATGGCGTCCAGCGCCTTTCACGTATCACTTACGCAAACGGCGTGAAATTCAAATTTCACGACGCGGGAACCGAGGGTATACTTTAGCATTGGCTGCCCCTACTATTAGAAGGGGCAGCCTTACGCTAAAGACGCCGTACGGAAACTCCATAACTTGCGTACGCAGGGCCCGCGCAACATTGTGAATCGGCGTAAGTATGCAATTTGCATACTATACGCTGACCACAATGGGAGCGCCCCCCTAGCGGTCAACGCAAGAATGCAGCCTAAAATCTGCGTGGCATAAGAGCCTTATGCCACGCAGATTTTAGGCTGCAGTCGGCGTAACGAGTTCTCTGAATCAGGAGAACTCGTTACGCCGGCGCAAGTCAGCAATTGCGCTGCGTAACTATGGTTACGCAGGCGCAATTGCTTACTGAATCTGGGCCAATATCGGCAGTTCAGCCGTTTTTTTTAAATTGTTTAATCAATATCGGCAGTTCAGCCGTTTTTTTTTTTTTTATTGTTTACAGGCAGTGGGAGGGGCGCCCTCCAGTTCTTCTACCGGCTCGTCCATACAATCGGCAAGCCGGAGAAGGAATCTGCCGGCGGTGGAAGTTTACCATATAGCTGACCGAGGACCAGATGTAGACCACATCTCTGCCTCTCGGAGGCTGGGCGTGAGGTTATGAAGTCACGTCCAGCCCCGGCAGTTGTAAACACTGCCGTGTGTTCGGCCTTTTTTTGGACCCCACATCTCTCCATAAAGGGGACCTGTCATGCCCTATTCCTATTACTGTAATGTAATAGGAATAAAAGTGATAATAAAAATTTAAGGAAATTTAAAGGGAAAGTGTAAATTCTAAGTGTAGCCTATGGAGATTTTTAAGTATCAAAGTTTGGCTCCATTCCACGAGTGTGCGCAATTTCAAAGCGTGACCTGTTGGGTATCTATTTACATCATCTTTCACATTATAAAAAAAAAATTGTCTAACTTTAAAAATCAATCACGTTTGAAAAATTGCTGTGCAAATACCGTTTGACATAAAAAAAAAAAGAAAAAATTGCAATGACCGCCATTATATTCCCTAGAGTCTCTGCTAAAAATATATACATATAATGTTTGGGGGTTCTGAGTAATTTTCTAGCAAAAAATGATTATTTTTACATGTAGAGGAATGCCAGAATTGGCCCGGTATGAAAGCAGTTAAAGCGGAGTTCCACCCAAAAGTGGGACTTGCGCTGTAATGACTCCTGACCCCCTGATATTACATATTTGGCATTTCATTTCTTGGGGGGGGGGGGGGGGGGCGGGTGCAAAGTTCCCACTTCCACGCAGGGCGAAAGTTCTCCTCTTCCCCCTTCCTCCCTGTAATCTTCTGGGACACGTCGCAGGTCCTAGAAGATTGCCTGGCCATTCAGAACAAGCAGTGCGACTCCACACTTGCAATGCCGGTGCCACATATGAGGAGAGAAGCGAGGCTTCGGGCCACCGCAGTGCTGAACTGTGGGACATATGAGCGTTTATTAAAAGTCAGCAGCTACACGTTCATTTGCTTATGTGAAATGGGGGGGGGGGGGGTGTCCCTTTCTTCCAATCGGCTCTCTCAATGTAAGTGCATTTCCCCCTTTTTTTGGGTAATGATTTAAAGGGGTTGTAAAGACAAAAATATTTTCCTCTTAAATTAAAGTCTGACAGTAGCTGATAAAGTAAAAAGTAATGTTATGCATTATAACTAGTTTGATACCTGTTGAAATCGAGCTGTTTTATTCACCTCCAGCACTCCTGAATCATTATTCTCACTGACTTCCTGGTTTGCGGTGCTCATTCATTCTTGCTACATCACAGCCTAATGGGAACTACAGTTCCCATTAGGCTTAGCCTCCATGCCTGTGAGGGATAAGAGAGCATCTTCACGCAGGGCTGTAGTCATAGGGAGGGGGTGAGCACATTCTGCTTTCCACCACGCAAAACGGCTCAGATGCTGGTGGAAAGCAAGAAGTGGAGAGACAGGAAATGGCATTTTCAAACATGGATTACTGTATTTTGGAGGTCAAAATGAAAAAATGATTGAAGTGATATTTAAATGCTCTAGCTCACAGCAATCACTCTAATTAAAAACAAACCTTTAGTGTTCCTTTAAGGTCCAAAATGCCAGCCTTCCCTTCAGTCTTGCCCAGGTGTACCGGCTCCTTTCCTCTACTTAAATTGCTTACTCTGATTCCACTGCATAGAAGCAGGTAGAGCCGCCTCATTTCCTGGCTGGGGGACATCCAGCATCACCTAGCCCCTTTTTACCCAGCCTGACTCTCTAGCCCACCTATTTATTCATTGGATTTAGATTATTTCAACAACGGAGGCTCAGCCCCAAATGTGGGCATTTACTATGGTGGTGTGCATGCTATAGTCTGCTTAGGAACATCCATTCCCTCAAACCGACATCCACCCATAAAGGCATGTTAATATTTATATATTAGCCGGATTCAGGTAGAGCGGCGTATCTTAGATCGGCGTAGCGCATCTCATTTGCGCTACGCCGACTTAACATAGAGAGGCAAGAGCAGTATTCTCAAAGCACTTGCTCCGTAAGTTACGTCGGCGTAGCGTAAATGGGCCGGCGTAAGCCCGCCTAATTCAAAGTAGGCAGGTAGTGGGCGTGTTGTATTAAAATGAATCGTGACCACATGTAAATGAAGCGCCGAACGAACGGCGCATGCGCGCGCGCATGCTCAGAATCACGTTGAATTTACTCCCTAAGATACGCCTGCTCAATTCATAAGACGTGAACGTAACCTACACCCAGCCCCATTCACATACGACTTACGCAAACGACGTAAAATCCGACGGCAGTTCCGACGTCCATACCCTACACGACTTAGACCAACTATTTGGTGGTTTATCTTTACGCCGGACGTACGCCTTACGTAAACGGCGTAGCTTACTGCGACGGGCATACGTACGTTCGTGAATTGGCGTATCTTGCTCATTTACATATTTGATGCGTAAATCCACGTACACGCCCCTAGCGGCCAGTGTAAATATGCACATAAGATACGACGGCGTAGGAGACTTGCGTCGGTCGTATCTTAGCAACAGTGAGGCGTATCTCATTACGCCATCGTAAGTCTCTCTGAATCCAGCTATAAGTCCTCCCATTGCTTGCATCAGGGCTGAGGGCCCTTGAGAGGATACTGAGGCAGGATGCTATGATATTTTCAGGAGGTTATGTACAGCACCCTGCTTGACCCTCCCACCAGGCATGATCTACCTACATTGCCACTGGATCTAAAATAAGGTCTATAATGAAAATGGAGGTTTTAATAAAAAAATAAAAATAGACATTTGCGAGAAGAGATAAGAAAAGCAACAATATTAGCAGATTAAATTTCGGCTTTAAAGCGGTTGTAAAGTCACATCTATTATATTCTTGTATTCCCTTCTGTTTTAGGAACATATTAAATACAAGTGTGTGTGTGTGTGTGTGTGTGTGTGTGTGTGTGTGTGTGTGTGTGTGTGTGTTAAAAAAATTATAACGCTAAATCCCTTTTTTGCCCAGCTCTGCTGTGTGGTCACATGTCCTCCCTCTGCTCTCCTTCCTGATCTAAGGGAGTACAGTGGGAGGGGCTGAGATTCCCCTCTGACGTATGCAAGCTGGCAGAGGGAGGACATGTGACCACACAGCAGCCCTGGGCAAAGGAGGTGTTTAGCTTTATAACATAAATAAAAAGCACACTGTACTTGCTATGTTCCTGAAACAGAGAAGATAAAAGTATATAATAGATGCTACTTTACCAAAGGGAAGGGGCAGATTCAGCAGAATACTTAATCAACGGAGGAGGTGAGGGGAGGAGATTGGCTTCCACACAGATAGGTGGATTCAGATAGCTTTACGCCGGCGTATCAGTAGATACGCCGGCGTAACTCTGAATCTACGCCGTCGTAACTCTGAATCTACGCCGTCGTAACTCTGAATCTACGCCGTCGTAACTCTGAATCTACGCCGTCGTAACTCTGAATCTACGCCGTCGTAACTCTGAATCTACGCCGTCGTAACTCTGAATCTACGCCGTCGTAACTCTGAATCTACGCCGTCGTAACTCTGAATCTACGCCGTCGTAACTCTGAATCTACGCCGTCGTAACTCTGAATCTACGCCGTCGTAACTCTGAATCTACGCCGTCGTAACTCTGAATCTACGCCGTCGTAACTCTGAATCTACGCCGTCGTAACTCTGAATCTACGCCGTCGTAACTCTGAATCTACGCCGTCGTAACTCTGAATCTACGCCGTCGTAACTCTGAATCTACGCCGTCGTAACTCTGAATCTACGCCGTCGTAACTCTGAATCTACGCCGTCGTAACTCTGAATCTACGCCGTCGTAACTCTGAATCTACGCCGTCGTAACTCTGAATCTACGCCGTCGTAACTCTGAATCTACGCCGTCGTAACTCTGAATCTACGCCGTCGTAACTCTGAATCTACGCCGTCGTAACTCTGAATCTACGCCGTCGTAACTCTGAATCTACGCCGTCGTAACTCTGAATCTACGCCGTCGTAACTCTGAATCTACGCCGTCTTAAATTTAAGCGTATTCTGGAAACCAGATACGCTTAAATTAGGCTAAGATACGAGCGGCGTAAGTCTCCTACGCCGTCGTATCTTAGAGTGCATATTTACGCTGGCCGCTAGGTGGCGCTTTCGTTGAGTTTGTCGTAGAATATGCAAATGACTAGATACGCCGATTCACGAGCGAACGTGCGCCCGTCGCAATTAGTTACGCCGTTTACGTTCGAGATACGCCAGCGTAAAGATAAAGCTGCTCCCTAGGTGGCGTAGCCCATGCAAGGTATAGACTTCGGAACAGGCCTATCTTTTTACGTCGTTTGCGTAAGTCGTACGCGAATCAGGCTGGACGTAATTTACGTTCACGTCGAAACTGCATACTTTGGAGCAATGCACACTGGGATATGTCCATGGACGGCGCATGCGCCGTTTATAAAAAAACGTCAATCACGTCGGGTCATGAGTAATTTACATAAAACACGCCCCCCCCCCCATGATCATTTGAATTAGGCGTGCTTACGCCGGACCATTTGCGCTACGCCGCCGTAACTTAGGAGGCAAGTGCTTTGTGAATACAGCACTTGCCTCTCTGACTTACGGCGGCGTAGCGTATATGCGATACGCTACGCCACCGCAAAAGTGAGCCGCCCTACCTGAATCCAGCTATGAGTATAGAAATACAGGTAGTGGGAGGAGTCAAGTGGAGCCAGCACATCACAGCAACAGTGATTGACATCAAGGGGAGTCCTATAAGACACTAGACCAGATGCTGCGGGTTTCAGGGTTTGCGATCCAGATAATTTTGCACGCCATAAGACACTCGTCAACATACTAGCTGCTGCACCTTGGCCATGGAAAGATATTTCTATCAACACAGGTGAAGCCCAGGTAGATTTGAGAGAGTCTGGGCGCCATGGCTAGATACCCCTGGACTAGGTCCCAGGGAATTGGTGATGTCCAGAATCTTGCAATACCCTACGGAAGGACCACATACCTTCATCACAGTGCCAAATGTTTTCTGCTGCACCACTGGCATAGTTATATCCTCTTAGTCCTCCATAAATTTAGCAGAACTTTGTGCTTAACCACTTCCTTACTGGGCACTTAAACCCCCTTCCTGCCCAGAGGACTTTTTGCGATTCGGCACTGCGTCGTTTTAACTGACAATTGCGCGGTCGTGCGACGTGGCTCCCAAACAAAATTGACGTCCTTTTTTTCCCCACAAATAGAGCTTTCTTTTGGTGGTATTTGATCACCTATGCGGTTTTTATTTTTTGCGCTTTAAACAAAAATAGAGCGACAATTTTGAGAAAAAATTTTTTTTTTTACTTGTTGCTATAATAAATGGCTCAATTTTTATTTATTTTTTTATCCTCAGTCTAGGCCGATACGTATTCTACATATTTTTAGTAAAAAAAAAAAAAAAGTTATAGCGCCTTCAAAATAAGGGACAGAATTATTATTTTTTATTATTTATTTTTTTTACTAGTAATGGCGGCGATCTGCGATTTTTATTGCGACTGCGACATTATGGCGCACACATCGGACACTTTTGGCACCATTCACATTTATACTGCGATCAGTGCTATAAATATGCACTAATTACTGTATAAATGTGACTGGCAGGGAAGGGGTTAACACTAGGGGGTGAGGAAGGGGTTAAATGTATTCCCTATATAGTGGCCCAGATTCAAGAAGCACTTGCGCCCGCGCAACCATAGGTTGTGCGGCGCAAGTGCTTACTTGCTCCGGTGTAACGAGTGCTCCTGATTCAGGAACCTCGTTACACCGAATGCAGCCTAGGATCTGACAGACATAAGCCTCCTTATGCCTTCACATCCCAGGCTGCATTCTTGCGTTGGCCGCTAGGGGGCACGGTCATTGTGATCGGCGTATAGTATGCAAATTGCATACTACCACCGATTCACAAAAGTTGCGCGGGCCCTGCGCACGCAAGGTACGGAGTTTCCGTACGGCGACTTTAGCGCAAGGTTGCTCCTGCTATAGCAGGGGCAACCTATGCTAAAGTATAGCTGCGCTTCCCGCTCGTGAAATTTGAATTTTTTTACGTTGTTTACGTAAGTGATTCGTGAATGGCGCTGGACGCCATTCACGTTCACTTAGAAGCAAATGACGTCCTTGTGACGTCATTTGCCGCAATGCACGTCGGGAAAGTTTCCCGACGGAGCATGCGCTGTTCGCTCGGCGCAGGAGCGCGCCTAATTTAAATGATTCCCGCCCCCGGCGGGATCATTTACATTAGGCAGCCTTACGCCCGGCTGTTTAGCATATCGCCCGCGCAATTTACGGAGCTACTGCTCCGTGAATCGCTGGGCAAATCGAAATATTTGCGTGGGCGCAGAGAAAAATCTTTGCTCTTTGCCCACGCAAATATTGCTCCATTCTACCTGAATCTGGGCCAGTGTTACCAACTGTGGGGGGAGGGGGGTGACTGGGGGAGGTGACCGATCTGTGTCTCTATGTACAAGAGACACAGATCGGTCTCCTCTCTCCCTGACAGCACCGCTGTCTGTGAGAGCCGGCAATGAGAAATGATCTCATATGTTAACATATGAGATCATCTCTTATTGGTCGCACAGATCGCCTAGCAAACGGCCGCTCCGATTGGCCGTTCACAGCGATCTGTGATTGGCTGTGTCCAAGGGACACGGCCAGCACAGAAGTTCCCCGCTGCGCGCTCGGGGAACGCGGAAAGGGGCGGACGTCAAATGACGGCGCCCCAGAGAAGTAGAACCACCCTGCGGCCGTATATAGTTGTACGACCGTCGGGAAGTGGTTAAAGTAGAACTATAGGCAACACTTTTGGGAGAGGAGGGGGAGAATGTTAGAGAAGCCATTTTCCACCAAGAAAAAGATTGGACAGAAAGCGCCAAGGTCCTGCTTTAAACATTTTTCTTCTTCTATTTCCAGGGACGTCCAGCTTACGGAAGAGGCCGTTCGGCGGTACTTGACTCGCAAGCCAATGACTACAAAAGACTTGCTGAAGAAGTTCCAGACCAAGAAGACGGGACTGAGCAGCGAGCAGACCGTGAACGTGTTGGCCCAGATTCTGAAGAGACTGAACCCCGACCGTAAAACCATACACGACAAAATGCACTTCTACCTGAAGGAATGAATCGCATCCTTCCAGCAAGAGCTCGTACTTCCTTTTTATACTCATTGGAATCTGATTGGTGACTTGAGGGTGACGCTGGTTATTACAAAGGAAACATATACTGTATATGTATACGGCTTGTGGCATTTGTAATTTTCAATCGAAATCACTAGGGCTGGGTGACTGGTTGCTTAGGCGCCAAGTTTTATCTAGTTTAGGTAGAACGTTCTGAGCTCTGTGTAAGCTCCGGATCACGACTTGGAGCTTACACAAGGCTTGCTGTCTTTGTTCTCAGCGACTAAACGGATCAATAAAGGAGAAAAAGGATACGGAGTATGTGCAGCTGATAGCACTGCTATTAAAATGAACCTGTTACTTTTTATTATGTGCAAATTTAACCTTTTATTTTCCAAGACTCTGACCTACATAGGTTAGAGTTCTATAGACAGCCAAGCAAACGTGCATTTCCAGAAGCCACCCTCCATATTTGAGTTCTTTAAAATGCTTCAAGTAGCCAGCAGCCATTTAGATTCCAAACATTCTTTTTTCAGTTAGAATTGAACGCAAGCGTTGGATTGGTTCAGAAAGCCTCTTCATCTCCGCAGACCAAACTTCAGGTGTGAAGAGAGTCGGGGATGACGTGTTCGGAGAACATGTTTTGATTTATTGTGTGTGACGGCGATGAATGTTCAGTACCTGGACTATGTTGTTGTTCTTTGAGTGATAATTATTAAAAAAAGGAATGAATTTTTATACTTCCTCTCGTGTTTTGTCTTTCGGTCTGATCCAGTTGTCTGGCACTGGAGATTCATTCCTAAAAGATGTATGTAGCGGGGGCAGGGCCTGCCGTGATTGGCTGCAGTCCTGTCTGAATATTTCACATATCTGAACAATAGCCCAGATCCATTCTCTTTCCTATGTAGGGAGAGTGATCGGACTCTGCGTGAAATGTGATGGCCTTTAAAGTGGGGGTTCACCCTAAAAACAAATTTCTAACATTACATCCAGCTTCCTAACGACATTTACAGTATGCAGGTCTTTTTTTTTTTTTTCTCCGTACATACCGTTATGTTGTGATTTTCTCCCCGGCTTCCCGGTTCTGATTACTGCGGGACTGGGCGTTCCTATCCCTGGGTTAGATGATTGACGTCTGGTGAAACAGTTCCCATGTCGCACAAGGCGCGTCACCAGGTTTCCGTAAATAGCCGAGCTGCGAGTGGGCGCTATATGGCGCCAGCGCAGTCAGCTCTACACGGCGGGCACAGGCGCCGCATAGCGCCGACTCGCAGCTCGGCTATTTACGGAAATCTGGTGACGCGCCTTGTGCGACATGGGAACTGTTTCACCAGACGTCAATCATCTAACCCAGAGATAGGAACACCCAGTCCCGCGGGAATCAGAACCCGGAAGCCCTGGAGAAAATCGCAACATAACGGTATGTACGGAGAAAAGAAAAAAAGACCTGCATAATGTAAATGTCGTTAGTATGCTGGATGTAATGTTAGAAATTATTTTTTAGGGTGAACCCCCACTTTAGGAACCTGTGGGGTTGATTTAGGGCTCTTTCACACGGAGCGGATCCATAATTGATCCGCTCCGTTAGCCCGTTTGGCTCAGCGGGGATTCCTCCGTAATCCCTGCTGAGCTGTCGGCGGACAGGGCGGTCCCCGCACACTGTGCAGAGACCGCCCTGTCTCTCCTCCGCTCTCCCCTATGGGGAATCGGATGAATACGGACCGGGTTATCCGTATTCATCCGATCCGTTCCGCCGGACGGAAGAAAAATAGTGTTTTCTTTATCGTACATCACGGGACACAGAGCGGCATTCATTACTATATGGGTTATATGGAGTACCTTCAGGTGTAGACACTGGCAATCTCAAACAGGAAATGCCCCTCCCTATATAACCCCCTCCCATAGGAGGAGTACCTCAGTTTTTACGCCAGTGTCTTAGGTGTTAGTCATGGTTTAGCTTGCCTCCGCATCCTTGGGATTAGGTGAGCTAACCGGTTCTGTCCAAAAAAGCCTCAGCGCTAAAGTGGTCAGTAACCGGACCCCAAACCCTTGGGGTATAGCCCATAATGCTTTTCTTTTTAGAGAGCTGGACCCTGGGCCCAGAACTTAGAAACCTTTGGGTACCTAAAGTTTTCTGTTGCCAGGGTGCTATATGGGCCCAGGACAGTGGATCCTTCATAGGAACCCAGGGCCTGAAGGTCTAGACATCCCCACGGAGATGGGGGAAGATTGGGCCTCTTGCTTGGCAAAGTCCTGCGGCATGGAGCAGGTAAGTGAGGGGAAAACTTGCGGAACTTGGTTCTTAGCAGGTTTTTTTCTGGGGGGTCACAGGGGACATGCCTAAAGTTATGCACTGCATCTGGCAAACTAGTCACATATCATAAAGATAGGATGGCTCTCTATGTATTATTCCCCATAAGATGTGACCTCCCTTGTAGTGTTGGAAAAGCATTGAGTGGGGCCTGTGTTATATAAAAATATATGTGTGTGTCAGAGAGCTTTGCTTACCTGCAGGCCTCCAGGCGATGCTCCATTCAGTCTTCCTCCTCAGAGCCTGCAAGCAGGCAAAACGCTGACCTCCTCATGGTTCCAGGCTGCAGGCTGCAGTTTGCTGGAACAGAGAGGTCCCTTCCTCCCAAAATCCCCCCTCCCCCTGTCGGGAGGGGCATTTCCTGTTTGAGATTGCTGGGGGGGAAGGGCGGGTCAGTGGCTTAAAGGAAGGGGCGGCCCTTTCTTGTTTGTTCCATTCAATACTTTGGAACTGAGGAGAAAGACCAGAGCGGCAGCACGGGGCGCCGAGGACACACAGTGGCCAGAAAGGATATTGCAGTCTTCAGAGGACTGTTTTTCAAGCCTAGAAATAGGCTGTTTCTTTTCCATCTCATAGTTTTTCTTTGCAATACTACTCAGGGGGACAGAATGTTTTTTCTTTCCTGGATTTGAAACAAAAACGAAAAAAAAAAAAAAAAAAAGTCATCTAGGGGAGAGGAAGCATTTTTTATCCCCCAAACAGGTGTTTGGGCAATTAACTTTTATAGTTCCAAATACCAATAGGTAGCAGGTGTACCTCGGTATTGTACCATGGCATCCGGGTCAGAGGGTACAAGAGGTGGGGATTCCCCCAGAGAGTCTGAGGTCTCAGACATATGCCGCTGCTTTCCCTACAGGGAGCCTTGGGGCCATCGGGATCTGGGGCTGGAGCTGACGCGGGTCAGTCCAACCCTAAGATGGTCACGGAGGAGGTATTACTCACCTCTTTAAAAGAGATGCAGAAAAGCATGGGAAAAAATGATAGCCGCAGCTATGCGGGGCAGTAAGCGGAATAGATCTCCGTCGCCCGAGCGCGGACCCTCGGAAGAGGAGGTCCTTTCCTCAGGGGAATTGGACGACCTCTTGGACAAGGACCAAGTAGGTTCAGGGATCGAAGATCCGGATACAGAGGAGTCTGGGGCAGTCTTGTCGGACTTGGTCCATAGGGCATTCAACTTGCCAGTACCAGATCTCCAGGTATCGACGGTTTCAGCTTTGGGCTCACTGAGGGCGCCTCAAAGCAATGCTGTGTTTCCGATCCATCCTCTATTAGAGGGAATTTTGTTCCAAGATTGGAACAAGCCAGATAAGATCTTCTTACCACCTAAAAGGTTCTCTGTCCTATATCCTATGGAAGAAAAATTTTCCAAAAGATGGGCTACTCCTGCAGTGGACGCAGCCATCTCATGTATTAACAGATCGTTAACATGCCCTGTAGAAAACATACAGGTGTTCAAGGATCCAGTTGATAAGCGCTTGGAAGCACTACTTAAGAACTCCTTCACTACTGCAGGGGCAGTAGTACAGCCAGCTGTGGCTGCGATTGGGGTCGCTCAAGCATTATCGGATCAATTTAAGCAGATGCTTAAACTTATTCCGGCCCAGCAGGCAGAAAAATTTTCGGATGTCCCTAAGGCCATATGTTTTACGGTAGACGCAATCAAGGATTCTATCCAGCAAGCGTCACGTTTATCGTTATCCCTTATCCATATGAGAAGACTCTTATGGTTAAAAAGCTGGGAGGCTGAGCCCCCATGCAAGAAGCTCCTGGTAGGGTTCCCCTTCCATGGAGGACGACTCTTCGGAGAAGACAGGAAGAAGGTTCAGGGACCTGCGTTTAAACGACAGTATTCCCCTGGGCAGGGGCCCTCTAATGCCAAGCAGTATCGACGGCCTCCTGCAAAAGCAAACTTCGGCTTCAACAGCAGATCACAAGGACAGGCTGTTAGAGGCAAAAGGCAGTGGTTTCGCAAACCAGCAAAACCAGCCCCCAAGCCAACCTTATGAAGGGGCGCCCCCACCCACGAAGGTGGGGGGAAGGCTGCGACTCTTTTCAGAGATTTGGGAAGCCAGCATTCCCGACGAGTGGGTACGGTCTTCCGTGGCCACAGGCTACAAATTAGATTTCCTAAGGTTTCCTCCTCCTCATTTCCAGAAGTCGAGGATTCCAAACGATCCGGAAAAGGGAGCCGCATTAAGATCGGCATTAGATCATCTACTTTCCCAGGAAGTAATAGTAGAGGTACCAGTCCTGGAACAGGGGCTGGGTTTCTACTCCAACCTATTCATCATCCCAAAATCCAATGGAGATGTCAGGCCAATTTTGGACCTAAAGATGGTAAATGCATATCTAAAGATCCGCTCATTTCGGATGGAATCCGTGCGGTCAGCAGCTGCCACACTCCAGAAGGACGACTTCATGGCGTCCATAGACATAAAGGATGCCTACCTTCATGTTCCAATTTATCAGCCACATCAAAGATATTTACGCTTCATGGTGGCTTCGCGTCACTTCCAATTCGTGGCGCTTCCCTTCGGGTTGGCTACGGCCCCCCGGGTGTTCACGAAGGTCCTAGCTCCAATCCTAGCCAAACTAAGGATCCAAGGGGTCACGATCCTAGCATACCTGGACGACCTCCTAGTCATAGATCACTCGTCTCCCGGCTTGGAGCGAGCAGTGGCCCTCACGGTCCAATACCTCGAGAGGTTCGGCTGGGTCCTAAATCGAGAAAAGTCAGCTTTCCAGCCCACAAGGCAGTTGGAATATCTCGGCATGAGATTAGACACAGAACAACAAGGAGTGTTCCTACCTCTGAGGAAGGTAAAAGCCATCAAGGAATTAATCCTACTGGTTCTAAGCAAGAAAGAACCGACTATTCGCCTATGTATGAGGTTACTAGGCAAGATGGTGGCCACATTCGAGGCGGTACCATACGCCCAGAGCCACACTCGCATCCTACAGGCAGCCATCCTGTCAGGCCTTGGATATCCCGTTGCCGCTCTCATCAAGAGTCCGACAAAGTCTGTGTTGGTGGTTAGACCCCCAGAATCTACTGAAGGGGAAGTCTTTCAGCCCAGTGGCTTGGAAGATAGTGACCACAGACGCCAGCCTGACGGGCTGGGGAGCAATTTTGGATGGTTGCACTCGCCAAGGTACTTGGGCAAAGCCAGAGAAGCAGTTGCCCATCAACATCTTGGAGCTCAGAGCTGCTCGACTAGCCCTCAGGGCTTGGACGTCAAAATTGCAGGGGTTCCCGGTGAGAATTCAATCGGACAATGCCACGGCCGTGGCATACATAAATCACCAAGGGGGAACCAGGAGTCAAGCCGCTCAAAGAGAGGTGAGCTTGATTCTCCTATGGGCAGAGGCTCATGTGCCCTGCATATCGGCAATATTCATTCCAGGAGTGGACAACTTTCAGGCGGACTTCTTAAGCCGCCAGACTCTATGGCCGGGGGAATGGTCTCTGCATCCACAAGTCTTTCAAGCACTCTGCCAAAGATGGGGAGTGCCGGACGTGGATATCATGGCATCGAGACTCAACAAGAAACTAGACAGGTTCATATCCCGTTCAAGGGATCCAATGGCCTGCGGAACCGATGCGTTGGTTTGCCCTTGGCATCAGTTCAAACTTCTTTATGCGTTTCCCCCGCTCCAGTTACTACCCCGCCTGCTGCGCAGGATCCGGGTGGAGCACATACCAGTCATCCTGGTAGCTCCAGCATGGCCCAGAAGAGCATGGTACTCACTAATCTTAAGGATGGTAGTGGGAGACCCGTGGACTCTTCCTCTACGGCCAGACCTGCTATCGCAAGGTCCGATCCTCCACCCTGCCTTACGGCATCTAAATTTGACGGCCTGGAAGCTGAATCCCTGATTCTCAGGGGTAGAGGTCTGTCTCAGAAAGTAATCTCTACCCTAATCAGAGCCAGGAAACCGGTCTCTAGGGTGATTTATTACAGGGTCTGGAAGGCCTATGTAGGCTGGTGTGAGTCCAAGCGATGGCTTTCTCGCAAATTTACCATCGATAGAGTATTACGTTTTCTCCAGCTAGGAGTGGATAAAGGATTGGCATTAAGCACAATCAAAGGACAGATTCTGCTCTGTCAGTGTGGTTTCAGCGGCCGCTGGCCACCCACTCGCTGGTTAAGACCTTCCTTCAAGGGGTCTTACGTATTAGACCTCCAGTTAAATCCCCGCTTTGTCCGTGGGATTTAAATCTTGTTCTGTCAAGTTTACAGAAACAACCGTTTGAGCCGTTGGCTGATATTCCTTTGGTTCTACTGACAAGGAAGTTAGTATTTTTGGTTGCCATAGTTTCCGCAAGAAGAGTTTCGGAGCTGGCAGCCTTATCCTGTAAGGAACCATATCTTATTTTACATAAGGACAAGGTCGTTCTCCGCCCTCATCCTTCCTTCCTTCCGAAGGTCATATCCAGTTTTCATTTGAACCAGGATTTGGTATTACCATCCTTCTTCCCTAAACCTACTTCCAGAAAGGAAGGGTTGCTGCATACCTTGGATATTGTCAGGGCCATGAAGGCCTATCTTAAAGCTACAAAGAAGATCCGGAAGACAGATGTGCTGTTCATTCTACCGGATGGGCCCAAGAAGGGGCAGGCAGCTGCAAAGTCCACCATTTCTAGGTGGATTAAGCAATTAATCACTCAGGCCTACGGCTTGAAAGGGTTGCCTCCTCCAGTATCATTAAAGGCTCATTCTACTAGAGCCATGGGCGCCTCCTGGGCAGCACACCACCAGATCTCTATGGCTCAAGTTTGCAAGGCGGCAACCTGGTCTTCTGTCCACACGTTTACAAAATTCTACAAGTTGGACGTAAGAAGGAATACTGATACTGCCTTCGGGCAGGCAGTGCTGCAGGCTGCAGTTTGAGACCCTCGGATTCCGGGGGCTCCTCTTGTTTGAGTTAAATTTAAAAATTTTATTTTTCTCAACTAAGTTGGATTTATTATGATTTGAGTATATCTCTAAATTAAATCCTTTTGTCTTGGAGATGTTCTCCCTCCCCTCATTGTAAGCATTGCTTTGGGACATCCCATATAGTAATGAATGCCGCTCTGTGTCCCGTGATGTACGATAAAGAAAAAGAGATTTTTAATACAGCTTACCTGTAAAATCTTTTTCTTGGAGTACATCACGGGACACAGAGCTCCCACCCCTCTTTTTTGAGGACCATTTTGGGAGGCATACTGCTTGCTACAAAACTGAGGTACTCCTCCTATGGGAGGGGGTTATATAGGGAGGGGCATTTCCTGTTTGAGATTGCCAGTGTCTACACCTGAAGGTACTCCATATAACCCATATAGTAATGAATGCCGCTCTGTGTCCCGTGATGTACTCCAAGAAAAAGATTTTACAGGTAAGCTGTATTAAAAATCTCTTTTTCTTCCGTCCGCAAAAGCGGAACTTTGCGGACGCAGGTGGTTGCGGACGTTAGCGGATGCATCATCCGCTAACGTCTGCAATCCCATAGGGATCCATTACAAGTCCGTAAACGGACTTGTAATAAACGGACCGTTTGTCCGCACGTCTGAAAGGGGCCTAACTAAAACTGGAGAGTGCAAAAACTGGTGCAGCTGTGCATGGTAACCAATCTGCTTCTAACTCCAGCTTGTTCAATTAAGCTTTGATAAAAAAAACAACCTGGAAGCTGATTGGTTTCTGTGCACAACTGCATCAGATTTTGCACTCTCCAGTTTTAGTAAATCAACCCCCAAGTGTTTAATCAGCCTGGCTAATCTTGCTCCTTGCCTATAATTTACACCTTCTTCATCCACTGTGTTTTCCCCAGGTTGTAAAATCCAACGGGTAACATTTTTACTGCACATGTCACATTAAGCACACCCCGCCCAACCTATAGAAGAATGACAGCTGGGCGGGGGATCAGTCATCCTATCATATGATGTCCAGCAGGATAAGCAGCTTGCGCACCCCTGGAGCCTGTAGTGTAGGCTCTTTACCATGTGATCAGCTGTTCATAGTGGTAATCAAGAAATGCAGGTAATCGCCTTTCCTCAATTTGCGCTGATAAGGCACGAGTAGAGGAAAACCAATCAGCAAAGCCCCCATCAGAGGTGCCCATCACGCATGCCTATCAGTGCCCATCAGTAATGCCTGTCAGTGCTTATCACAGATGTCAATGAGTGCCCATCAGTAATGCATATCAGTGCCGCTGATCTGACGATATGGTTCCAGCTATCGAGATGGTTCCTGTAAGGACTGCGCAGGCGCAATCCTTGCCAACAGAAATCTCCGAACCTCGACCGGCATCCAGGGCGATGTGGAATTTGAGGAAAGTGGCTCTTTTTTTAACATCCTCCAATCCACAGGGATTTTAAGGAATGAGCCTGGATGCCGGCCGAGGTTCAGAGATTTCCATCGGCAAGGATTGTGCCTGCGCAGTCCTTACAGGAACCATCTCGATAGGGGAACCTTAATGACAAGTCACCGCCTCGCCAGGGCCTGCCAGTGAAGGAGAAAACTGATTTACAACATTTTATAACCAAACTCTTTTTTTTTTTTTTTTTTATAACTGCACCTCAAATCCGATTTAAGTATTCAGTGGCCTCACTGTGGGAGACATGCATAGTATAACACATGCGTGCTTGTGACAACGGCCATTTTTTGACTCTAGGTTACCACCATGGTGTTTATTTAACATTTATCAGAGACACTTTTTAAGTCTTTTACAGTGCCTTGAAAAAGTATTCTTACCCCTTGAAATGTTCCACATTTTCTCATGTTGCAACCAAAAACGTAAATGTATTTTATGTGATAGACCAACACAAAGTAGCACATAATAGTGAAGTGGAAGGAAAATGATAAATGGGTTTTCTTTTACAAAAGATTTTATTAGCATGTAATCCAACATAACACAACAGTTTTTCTCTGATGATTACACTGCGTGGTAAGCAAACGGGGAAATAAGGCCAAAAAATGCACAATAGTACATAGGCATGTGTTATACACACATACAGGTAACCAACCCAATGTGCATAAAATTGAATATAAGACCAAAATTTTCCTTTTTTTAAAATGTCCCCGGTGTGGATAGGGTGTCTATGGTCAGAATGTCCAATTTTTATGTTGCCTAGACATGTCAGCGAAGTTTGTGGCAGAAGAAAAGATGTCAATTTTATTTGGGAGCCACGTCGTATGACCACGCAATTGTCAGTTAAAGCGACGCAGTGCCGAATCGCAAAAAGGGGCCTGGTCCTTTAGCAACAAAATGGTCCGGAGCTTAAAGTGGAGTTCCACCCATAAATATAACATTGCATCAGTAGTTTTAAAAAAATGTCATTAGTCCTTTACAAATTTTTTTTTTTTTTTTTAGATGCTTTCAAAGTGTTGTTGCTAGGCAGAATAGTTAATCTTCCCTCTTCCTGCACCTAGGTGCTTAATGCTTCCTAACCTACACCGCACAGACTCCTGGGAATTTAGTGGGTGTAACTTTCCAGGAGTCTGTGCACTCCCCAGTCTCAAAGAATCATGTGACTTGGACAGCACAGGTGCTGAAACCTGATCTGACACTGCTTGTGCAGCACTGAGCATGTGCGAGATTTGCAAGGCTGAAATCCAGGAAGTCATACAGTCTGGCTTCATGATGCCCACACTTAAGATGGCCCCAGTCAATTTCTATTTTATAAACTGTCTAAATGCTGTAACAACCTAAGAAAACGGACCTTAGTTTACAGACTAGCTTTACTAGAATACATTAAGCTTGTGTATTACAGGGGTATTTATATTTAAAAAGTGAAATTGTGGCCGGAACTCCGCTTTAAGTGGTTAACAAGCAGAAGAGATTCTGGATCTGTTGAGAGCACTTTTGGTAATAAAAATCGCAAGGAGGACCTGTATCGCTGGAAATGTACGGCAATCTATGCCCATCAATTTCTATACGGACTAGGGCCCTGATAACAACAGTTGGCAGTAATCCCCATCTTGATCACCTTTGTTTGCTCCTGTCTCTTTCATCTTTACCTATACTTTTTGCTTTCTCATTTTTTTCCAACTTTCCCTCCATACATTTTTTTCCCCAGGTCATTTATTAAAATTTCACATGGACATTCATTGTTCAAATTATATTTTTGATGGACAATATTTTATTTTTTCCTATTATCACCCCCCCCCCCCCCCTTTTCAAGCAGTAAATCTTGACCACCTGTTTTTTTTTTTTTTTTCTTGACATATGTTGGTTCTGTTGTAAAATAGCCTCTCCCTTCAAAAGCCCATTGGCACAGGTCCTTATGCTGTCCCTGGGCTGTATGCAGCCTCCTGCTCTGCACTATGTGCTCTGCGTTGGCCCGGTGCTCTTTCCAGTCTTCGGCTGTTTCGCCATGTTGCTCAGGTCACGTTTCCCTCCTGCTGTATTTCATTGCATAGTATTGTTCTCCTCTTTCCTCCATCAATTCATCTTCCCTGTCCCAGGTGCGCCTCTGGCCCGGCAGATATAATTCCTTTTGTCTCCCTCTTCTCTGATTTATTTTGACGGGAGGAATTGCAAGATCGTGGCATCTCTGATATTTTCTTTTTTTTTATGGCTGGCCTTACTGTAAACATCTCCATCATTGTCTCCTGCCAAAACTTCCCATATTTTAACTGTTTTCTGCTCGTGGTTCCACCGCTCATTCATGTTTCCATAAAAGGGGAATTCATCCAGCAAGAAATGCCTAGTGTTCTCCAGATGGCTATGGTGGCGCCTGGGTCAGCAACGCATCCTTATTCACCCATTGACAGATGACTCCCGCTACACTAGATTAATGGTACAGACATTGGGCTAGATTCAGGTAGGGGGACGTAAGTTTGTGCGGGCGTAGCGTATGGTATTTACGCTACGCCGCCGCAATTTAGAGAGGCAAGTGCAGTATTCACAAAGCACTTGCTCCGTAAGTTGCGGCGGCGTAGCGTAAATCTGCCGGCAGGGCTGGACTGGGACAAAAATTTGGCCCTGGACTTCATCCAGACTGGCCCACTTTGACAGGTCTCTCCCATGGCGGCCGTACAACTCCTGCACCCCCCCCCCCCCCGGCCACCCAAGCCCCCTCTCTCCCTTCACTAGCCACTAGCCGTTCTTCTTTATTAGAGTAGAACGACTGGTACCGGTACTCTTATAGGCAGTACCAGTGGGGAAGCTAGAGATTATTTCACCTGGGGCAAAGAATCAGTTTGGTCCCCCCCCTAATGGGACAAGATTAGGCAGAAGTGAGAAACTCCCAGGCCATAGCTGTTGAGTCAGCTGTCTGTCCCCTCCCCCATGCTCCTCTGTCGTCGTCCCTGCTCTTCTGGTCCTCCCCCCTGCTTCTCTGTTCCCCCCCAGGTGAGCGCTGTGGGCAGGGAGAGGAGGGGAGCGCTACGGGAAGGGAGAGACAGAGGAGCGGAGGGGGGCGGCTGTCCGCTGTCACTGAAGCCGGCCCACTGAGCCATCAGGCCCACCGGGAAACTCCCTGTAGTCCCAATGGCCAGTCCATCCCTGTCTGCCGGCGTAAGCGCGCCAAATTCAAATTGTCAAGAGGTGGGCGTGTTTTATGCAAATAAAACGTGACCCCACGTAAATGACGTTTCTCACGAACGGCACATGCGCCGGCCGTGAACGTATCCCAGTGCGCATGCTCCTATTCACGTCGCAAATAGTCAATGCTTTCGACGTAGCGTAATTTACCCAAAGCCCTATTCGCGAACGACTTGCGCAAATGACGCAAAATTCAACGCTGGCCTGACGTCCATACTTAACATTGGTTGCTTCTCATATAGCAGGAGCAACGTTACGCCGGAAAAAGCCTTACGCAAACAACGTAAAAAATTCCCCCGGACGCACGTACGTTTCTGAATCGGCGTATCCAGCTCATTTGCATATTCTACGCTGAAATAGACGAAAGCGCCACCTAGCGGCCAGCGTAAATATGCAACTAAGATACGACGGTGTAAGAGACTTACGCCAGTCGGATATTGGCCTAATTTCGGCGTATCTTGCTTTCTGAATACAGAAAGAAGATACGCCGGCGCAGCTTTGAATTTACGCGGCGTATCAATAGATACGCCAACGTAAATTCTTGCTGAATCTAGCCCATTGTGTTATGAGCATCATCATGAGCAGTGGTAGTGAAAATCATCCATGCATAGACTGTAAAAAAAAAAAGGGAAAAAAAGCCTTCAGTTTAATCCAGTTAATTTTCTTTTTTTTTTTTTTAAATGCAGTTAGTGTAAATACCTTAAAGTGGAGGTTCACCCGGAAATTACATTTTTTTTAACATTAGATTCATGCTCATTTTGTGAAGGGGAATCGGGTAGTATTTTTAAAATCAAAGCCGTACTTACCGTTTTAGAGATACATCTTCGCTGCCGCTTCCGGGTATGGTCTGCGGGACTGGGCGTTCCTATTTGATTGACATTCTTCCGACAGGCTTCCGACTGTCGCATACATCGCGTCACGATTTTCCGAAAGTAGCCGAACGTCGGTGCGCAGGCGCCGTATAGAGCCGCGCCGACGTTCGGCTTCTTTCGGCTACTCGTGACGCGATAGATGCTACCGTCAGAAGCCTGTCGGAAGACTGTCAATCAAATAGGAACGCCCAGTCCCGCAGCCCATACCCGGAAGTGGTAGCGAAGATGTATCTCTAGAACGGTAAGTACGGCTTCGATTTTAAAAATACTACCCGATTCCCCTTGACAAAATGAGCCTCAATCTAATGTTAAAAAAAATTTTTTTAGGGTGAACTCCCGCTTTAATCTGTATTTATATCGGCCTCCTGTCATGCCCCGTCTAGCAGCACTCTGACTGGGAGGGGGAAGAGAATCATTCTGAGCCAGTCAAATTCTACAGCTTTACGCAGTGCTCTCACCAGATCCAGGATCTCCACCACTGCTATGTGTAACCCCCGGGGGCACTTCTGCCTGTTAACCACTTAAGCCCCGGACCATTTTGTTGCTAAACGACCAGGCCCCTTTTTGCGATTCGGCATTGCGTCGCTTTAACTGACAATTGCGTGGTCGTGCGACGTGGCTCCCAAACAAAATATAGTCCTTTTTTCCCCACAAATAGAGCTTTCTTTTGGTGGTATTTGATCGCCTCTGCGGTTTTAATTTTTTGCGCTATAAACAAAAATAGAGCGACAATTTTGAAAAAAATGCAATATTTTTTACCTTTTGCTATAATAAATATCCCCAAAAAATGTATAAAAAAAATGTTTTTCCTCACTTTAGACCGATACATATTCTTCTACATACTTTTGGTAATGAAATTGCAAAAAGCGATTATTGATTGGTTTGCGCAAAAGTTATAGCGTCTACAAAATAGGGGGTAGTGTTTTTTTTTTTTGAAAACTTAAATTTTATTGAATTTTCAACATTTTCCAGGTAAAGGATAAACAAAAGAAGGGACCAGGAAAGAAAAAAAAAAAAATAATAGAAAAAGACATAAAAGGACACATGGCATCATAAAGGGGCAGCACTAGGAGGGACAGACAAAGTTGCCAGTGCAACAACTGGATAATAAGACGGGTCAGTGCAAAATCCAAACTAGTTAACATAGGACCTAGTGTCTATATCATCACAGAATCTAGCCTGCCACAGTGTGTCTTAGCGACCAAGGGAACATAAAGTATAGTGGGGAAGTAAAGGACAGTCAGTGAAAGCGGAGAGAAGTATAGAAAGAGAGGTGAAGAGTGCAGGGGAAAAAGAGAGGAGAAAGGTCCACCATCCGCCCCGAACCCCCCCCCAGCCCGGGATACTCAACCAGGTCGCCCCCCCCAAGACAGGGGTTATCACGTGATCGGGGCCTCTAGCGCATTCCAGAGTTCCCATACCTGGTTGTGGGTGATAGGGGGTAGTTTTATGGCATTTTTATTAATATTTTTTTTATATTAGTAATGGCGTCGATCAGCGATTTTTTTATCGTGACTGTGACATTATGGCGGACACATCAGACGCTTTTGACACCATTTTGGGATCATTGTAATTTTTACAGCGATCAGTGCTATAAAAATGCACTGATTACTGTGAAAATGACACTGGCAGTGAAGGGGTTAACCTGTAGGTGGCGCTGAAGGGGTTAAGTGTGACCTAAGGGAGTGATTCTTACTGTGTGGGGGCGTGGATTGGCGTTTGACGTCACTGATCGTCGTTCCCTATGACAGGGAACAGACAATCAGACAATCAGTGACACTCTCACTAGGAAGAATGGGGAACGGTTTGTTTGCACTTACCTCTCCCCATTCTTCAGCTCTGTGACCCAATCACCGCCGGTGTCCGCGGGCACGGTCACGGAGCTCACGACTGGGTCGCGAGCGCGTATATCGTCATTAGTCGAACCTTAAGTGGTTAAACTAAATTCATTATTGCCGTTTCCATGGAGCGGGCGCCATCTTGCCCCGCATGGTCCGCCACCATTAAGGAGTCTTTACCCAGCCGGAAACATGCATGTTGTGCTGGATCACCAGGTACCGGAGGTATCTGATCGTGTGTACGGGGCCTAATAGAATGACTGACTCTCTATTTATTATTCCTGAGGGTCCCCGCAAAGGGGAACAGCTTCTCTATCCACCATTTCTTGGTGGCTCAGGCAGACCATCATTAAAGCCTATAAAGGATCTGTGAGTTCTTTTGGCATCAAGCAAATGTTTCCTAGATTTACAAGGCTGTCACCTGGTTTTCTGTTCACATGTTCTTGAGGTTTTACCTGGTGGATGTTCCGGTCTCTTCTGATATTAGCTTCAGGCCCCGTACACACGACCGAGTTTCTCGGCAGAATTCAGCCGAGAAACTCGGTCGTGTGTACACTTTTCAGCGAGGAAGCCGACGAGGAACTCGTCGGGCCAAATACATGTTCTCTATTTCCTCGTTGTTCAATGAGGAAAGTCGGCCCGCCGAGATCCTCGGCGCCTTTAACACTGAACTCGACGAGGAACTCGATGTGTTTGGCACGTCGAGTTCCTCGGACGTGTGTACGGGGCCTCAGACATAAGATCCTTCAGGTTGCTCTTCAAGCAGAAGCAGTCCCTGGATCTTTTGTTTTTTTTGTAGGCCTGTTAGTGTTTTGGTGCTGTTGTCTATCCCTGCTTTTGGACGTTACAACAGTCTCTGAATTCCTTGTTCTTCGGTGGACGAGAATACGAATGGGATTTTTGTACTTACTGTAAAATCTATTTCTTGAAGTCCTTTGAGGGACACAGATTCCACCCCTCTGAGTTTATGATCATGCCCTTGGTACTGCTTTACCACATAGCTCAGGCATGCTTGGGGTAGGATGGGGTTATCCTGGGCTGTACCACAATTTCTTTATTTGCTAGTGTCCAATCCTCCTGTAGGTGGCCATACATCAGTGTTGCCAACCTACCAGATTGAAATTTACTGGCACGACACCCAAAATTTACTGGCGCAGCAACGTTTTTACTGGCATTTCACAAAAGTTATAACATTTTTAGGTGTGAATTTCAGTATTTAGGCCACAAACAAGTATGCTAGGCAAATAGCAATGTGATTTAAGGTAGATATTAAGGTAAAACATATTTTTGGTATTTTCGATATAAGGGCAAATTATTTAGTCACATCCCCCTCTGCCACCAACACCCCCTGCCTTCACCCCCCTCTGCCGTGCCACAATCTCCCTCTGCCTCCAATCTCTCCCAGGCCCCCTGCCTCCAATCACCCCCTGCCTCCATCCCCCTCCACCAACAACCCCTGTCTCCATCCCCCACCCTCTGCGGTGCCACCATCCCCCTCTGCGGTGCCACCAACACCCCCTGTCTCCAATCACCCCCTGCCACTAACACCCCCTGCCTCCAATCTCCACCTGCCTTCATTGCCCCCCTGCCTCCATCCCCCTCTGCGGTGCCACTGCAGCCACCATCACCCCCGGCCTCCAATCACCCCCTGCCTCCAATCTCCATGCGCAGTTCCAAGCCAAACCAATCTCGGCTATTTTTACTGGCACATTCCCACAACCACGGACATTTACGAACAGGGGGAAAAAGTGCCAGTTTTTACGAACTGTCCGTAAAAATACGGACGGTTGGCAACACTGCCATACATCCCAGCAGTCTCTTAATTGTTGTGTCCCTCAATGGACTCCAAGAGATAGATTTTACAGTAAGTACAAAAATCCTATTATTTTGATTGTGAGTGAGTGAGTAAGTGTGTAACTTGTATAGCGCTACAAATGCAAACTAAATCGTCTCATGGCTCTTGTGTCCAATTTCGTCCAGATCCTTCAGAAGAGGTGGGTCTTACGTTTTTTTCCTGAAGGCCCGATGGTTTTCTTCCATGCGGATGTTTGTGGGTAGAGTGTTCCATAGCCGTGGTCCTACTGTAAGCATACATACCTAAACACAAAAATTTAAAATAATTTAGTGTTTCTTCAGTACAAAAATGGGCCTTCCATTATTCCATCCGCCAGGTGACAACTGAGAGACACCAAGGACAAATGACCCTTTTATTGTCAGTTATATAATCCTGTCATGCACCCAGTGCCGGCCCAAGACATTGTGCGGCCTGGGACCAAGATTGAAATGCTGCCCCCCCCCCCCAAAAAAAAAAAAATCACGCCAACCAAAAGGCTCCCACATTCATTATTTTATTTCATGATAACTAAAGGGGACCTGTCATGGCTCTATACATGTATAAAGGAGTATAAAGAGGACCTGTCATTACTCTATACATGTATAGGAGTATAAAGAGGACCTGTCATGGCTCTATACATGTATATAGAGGACATGTTATTACTCTTTACATGTAAAGGAATATCAAGAGGACCTGTCATGGCTCTATAAATGTATATAGGACTATAAAGAGTACTTGACATGGCTCTATACATGTATAAAGGAGTATAACGAGGACCTGTCATGGCTCTATAGATGTATAAAGAGGACCAGTCATGGCTCTATACATGTATATAGAGGACCTGCCATGGCTCTATACATGTATAAAGGAGTATAACGAGGACCTGTCATGGCTCTATAGATGTATAACGAGGCCCTGTTATGGCTCTATACATGTATATAGGCGTATAAAAGGACCTGCCATGGGCTCTATACATGTATCCAGGAGTATAAAGGGACCTGTGAATTGCCGGCGGCCACAATGTCTTTTGCGCAAACTAATCAATGTACGCTAATTGTGTTTTTTTTTTTTTTTGGTACCAAAAATATGTAGAAGAATACATATTGGCCTAAACTGAAGAAAATAGTTTATTTTTCAAAATTTTGGGGATATTTATTAAAGCAAAAAGTAAAAAAATATATATTTATAGCACAAAAAATAAAAACCGCAGAGGTGATTAAATATCACCAAAAGAAAGCTCTATTTGTGGGAAAAAAATACATCAATTTTATTTGGGTAGCGGAGCGGGCTGGCGGGCATCAGTATGCTGCCCCCCTAAAAGTGCTGCCTGGTACCCATGGTACCACCCGGTCCCATCATAGGGCCGGCCCTGCACGCACCTACAGGCGAGAATGCACTTGTCTATTGGTAACTGAATTTTTCCTTATTGTTTTTAGAATAATAAAATTGCAGTGCCCTTATATAGCAACAGCAAATCACATAATCAAGTAAATAATGAATTGAAACATCCACTATAAATCCTGTGCATAAAAACGTGAAAATCACACACAGGAAAATGCAGAAATGTCCGTGTATTGCTTCCACCGTCCAAAAAAAACGGGGCTACCACGTGCAACCTAGGGTAAGACCACACTCAACCAGTTGGCAATGCACCAAGTCATGCATTGAGAACTATAAATCTCAGCTTCCTCCGCTCCTTCGATCCACCTGAAGTCCTCTGACTGTAGTAGCAGCAGCCCACCACTGGGGGAGATTTAGAAAAACCCACAATGCTGCTAGATGGAAAAACGGCGCTCGTGCAAGGAGCCAAATACCAAATTGGACCACATACAGTGCAGTAATTTATTACTAAAACGGAAGAATCACATAAAAATGAAAAAAACAAAACATCCAGATGCCACATAGTAAAACCATATACAGCAGTGCACTTACTTGGATAGCTGCCAGCTCAGGAACCAGAAGTGGTGGTGGGACGTTAAGATATAGCTCCGCCCTACGCGTTTCGTGCCAATGCACATCTTCAGGCAGACACTAGTAAGATGCACTCTTGCCTATTGGTAACTGATTTTTTTTCTTGTTGTTCTCAGAAAACACAGCGGACTTCTGTAGGAGGGTCCAGGTCAGATAGCAAAATGTATGGAGAGCAATAGGCTTTCTGTACGTGGCAAGCAGCCTACAGAAGTGTGTTTGGGAATTTTCTGCAGGCAGTCTTTAGCGGGAGGAACTGTTTGATGACAGCACAGTGATGATATCACTGCTAATTTTTCAAGGTAATAACTGGACTTGCAAAGGCAATATAAGTTTACAAGTTAGATTTTTTATTCTTTGTGGCTATTGAGGTTTGTTATTTTAATGTTTTGCTTTAAATAGGCAACCCGCTACCTTGCATTTTTCACAGAGCGTTAATTTGTTGATGGTGGGCAAACCGGATATGCCTGCTTCGGCAATTACAGTGATGGAGAATCAGCCTCCATGATGGCTTTAGGCTTTATGTCTCCCTCTTGCCTTCATCCTCTCAGACTCAGACATGCAGGGGAATCTGCTTCCTGATTTACGGGAATTCCTCTCACATTCCGCGCGTGACTGGCAAGTTATCAGCAGGTTTCGTTGGTTAGACTGGAATGCGTTGGGAGAGATGGATGCTTCCATCCAGCTATCCAGATGCTGCTAAAAATAAAAGCAGAATGGAGAGGGTGTCACCCCGGCCGGATGCCGACTGACGCACTGGCGTAGCGAGAGCCACATCATAAACTACCTAGCGGTCTTTGAAGACCAACCTATTACAACATCTGTCTTCACAGCGGTCCGCCATTCTTCAATATTGCGTGTGTGCTCATGACTCATAGTAAGCCTTTAAATGTGGCTGGTTAGTAATAAAGAATTAAGTCAGATCAAATACAATGTGCTTGAAATGGAAGGACCTATCTGAGGAGGCGTAGGTTCAAATAGATCCAAGGAGACATACATATTGGATGTAGGCTACATTTTTCTATTTGGCTTTTATGTCAATAAACCTTTAACTCCGAAATGAATTACCAAAGTAGATGTAAACTCAGTCACTAAAATATCATATGTGTTTATAAGTTTAGGAATACCTGGTGATCCTACAATGGAGATCCTTATTCAGGCACTTCCCGTTATGGGGCAACAACGGTCTCCTTATTTTGACTTACAGCAACTCTGCCAACATGTGTACATTGCATAGGCATGATCTAGTTCTGTATACAGGTCATATTTTCTATTTGCCGCCTAACCACGTAGAAACTATTGTTTCCACTCATTGAAAATGGCCAACAAGTCTGGCACAGTTGTATGAAGTATAGTGTAAATGGCTCTATGTTAGGCTGTATTTTTGTTGTAAACATGTTGTTCTGTATACTTGTTGACCTTTGGGGTTTTATAATAATGATGCACTGAAACTTGATGCAACATACTTCTACATGAAATCCAAGCACAATGGCACTGGAACACTGACACTTGCAGTTCCAACACAGTGACACTTGTGGTCTCAGAACAGTAACACGCTGACACTTGTGGTCCCAGAACAATGGAACACTGACACTTGTGACCCCAGAACAATGGCACACTGACACTTGTGGTCCCAGAAAAATGGCACCAGTGGCGGTGCGTCCATAGTGGGCGCAGGAGCGCCGCCTCCTCTCTCCTGCACCCACTCACTCAACAATACATAGATTATTGCATTGCATCAATCTATGTATTGTCGCCGCTGCCGCCCACTATTAAGGTGGCCGACCCCCTGTTGAGCGCCGGCCGTCTGAAGAACAGGAGTGGGTGTGTTTTGGAAGTGTCTATCAGAACCAGCAGCTCTGATAGGCTTCCCAATTACAGCCCGTGGGCTCTAATCGGCTTTCAAATGGTTAACCAGAGGGTGCACAGGGTGGTTAACACTGACATGCGTCTCAGCCAATCAGGTTCACCGGGTCTGGTTACTGGTCACCTGATTGGCTGAAGCGACATAGAGGGCGGGAGAAGACATCGAGGGATCGTGGAGGGAGGATGGCTGACCCGACAAAGGTAGATGCCAGACGGGGGGCAATATGGCGGCATTTTAAGGGGCAATCTGGCAGCATTTTAAGGGGCAATCTGGCGGCATTTTAAGGGACAAACTGGCAGCATTTTACGGGGCAAACTGGCGGCAATTGATGGGCACCGTGGCAACAATTGATGGCACAGTGGTGACAATTGATGGCACAGTGGTTGCGTTTGATGGCACAGTGGCGACAATTGATAGCACAGTGGCGACAATTGATGGCACGGTGGCGACAATTGATGGCACAGTGGCTGTGTTTGATGGCACAGTGGTGACAATTAATGGCACAGTGGCTGCGTTTGATGGCACAGTGGAGACAATTGATGGGCACAGGGAGTCTGCAATTGATGTTTTTTTTTTTCGATTGTTTGCGCCCCCCTCCAAAAGAATTTGAGCACCAGCCGCCACTGAATGGCACACTGACACTTGTGGTTCCAGGACAAAGACACACATGCTAGAACAGTGAGACACTGACACTTGTGGCCCTAGATCTATAAACACTGACACTATCAGTACAATGGCACAGTGACACTTGTGGCCCTAGATCTATAAACACTGACACTATCAGTACAATGGCACAGTGACACCTGTGGCCCTAGATCTATAAACACTGACACTATCAGTACAATGGCACAGTGACACTTTTGATCCCAAAACAGTAACACTTGACATTCCATAATAATAGTGGGATACCTGCATAATTATGCACTGACCTAAGTGTTTCAGAATATGACAGAAGAAAAAATAATGAATACCCTTTTCATTTTATCAGCTTTCTCTGAATATAAAAGGCGCAATGAGGAAGACGTATTCAGAGCCACGGTGATCCCCTCATACAGATAGATATATGATAAGTATAAAGAAGGGAAGTCTGTGTCTGATCTTTTTACCAGACATACGGGGTTAGGAGGAGTGTGCAGAATCTTCCCTTCGTGATGAACACTTAATCCTATATCTTCTACGTAAAAGCTATTCTGACCCAAATCTGTCTGTAATCCGTGCAGGAATTCCTTCCCTGAATACCCTTGCATATTTAACCCCTGCTGGCACAAAGAGACCCCGCCATCACTAATTAATTACTGATATTTCTTGCACTTATCTTCTAGAAAGAACAGCCCCAAACTGGCATAGAAAGGCAGCTAAATCTAGCCGTGATCTAGTTCTAACCAGCTAACTCGATTTTAATATATATGGCTTAAAGGATCATTCCACCCAAAGCTAATGTTTTCGTTCCTAGTAGACCAGTGGTAGTCAACTAGGTATATGGAGCCTCAAATATGGCTCTTGACATTACCAAAGAGTTGCACATAATATCCTACATATGTAATACTACGAAACACTGTCAGACAGCCAGATTCAGAGAGCGTTACGCCGGCGTATCAGTAGATACGCCGGCGTAACTCTGAATCTGTGCCGTCCTAAGTTTAAGTGTATTCTCAAACTGAGATACACTTAAACCTAGCTAAGATACGACAGCCTGCGCCGTCGTATCTTAGGGTGCAATATTTAGGCTGGCCGCTAGGTGGCGCTTCTGTTGAGTTCGGCGTAGAATATGTAAATGCCTAGATACGCCGATTCACGAACGTACGTGCGCCCGTCGCAGTAAAGATAGGCCGTTTACGTGAGGCGTTTTCCGGCGTAAAGTTATTCCATCAAATAGCTGGCCTAGTCAATGTTAAGTATGGCCGTCGTTCCCATGTCGAAATTTGAAAATTTTACGTCGTTTGCGTAAGTCGTCCGTGAATAGGGCTGGACGTAATTTACGTTCACGTTGAAACCAATACGTCCTTGCGGCGTACTTCGGAGCAATGCACACTGGGATATGTACACGGACGTTGCATGCGCCATGCGTAAAAAATGTCAATCACGTCGGGTCACGAGTAATTTACATAAAACACGCCCCCCATCCTCATTTGAATTAGGCGCGCTTACGCCGGCCCCATTTACGATACGCCGCCGTAAGTTAGGAGGCAAGTGCTTTGTGAATACAGTACTTGCCTCTCTGACTTAAGGCGGCGTAGCGTAAATAGGATACGCTACGCCGCCTTAAAGATGCGGCGCTCTCTCTCAATCTGGCTAAGAAACTCATAGACATTGTTCTCCAACTGCAATAGATTCAATGCTTTGGATACCCCCGAAACATCGCAAAGCTATCTTGTGCCCTTCGCTCTCCAATTCTATAAACTTATGGGACACGACCTGTAGGAGATGACCCCTGCGTCCCAGTCCCCCCTACATACCTGCAGCCCCCCTGTTTCACAATCCCCTATTACTAACGGGCATGCAGTCTGATAGATTTCACTTGTGGATGAGCAAGGGCCTCTACCACAGAGGGGACTTCTTATACCACAAAAGGATATGTACCTCATCGTACTTCATACAAAGCTTGGAGATGATTTTCTCGGAAAACTTTAGTTTGCAGCACATTTATCATTATTTGAACGCATTGCAGAATCATAGCACTATGTTCGGAAATAAATGTCTGCAAGAGACCCCATTGCAGGGATGTGTTTCTAACCTAAATAAGCTCTTTATCACTCCATCTAATAAATGTTCTTTAGGAGTTGTATTCATTGCCTGGCGGTGTTACGCCGCGCCGCCGAATATGGGCAATTTTACGTCAATAAAGACGGCGGTTTTGGATCCATTGCGGTTTTGGATTCACTGTCTAAGCCCTACCCCCATTGACAACGTCCTGGTAGTGACGAAACGCGTCTGGGAGGCTACGCCAGTGATGTCACCACGCTAAGGAGGAGGGCTCCTTCATGCCGGCCGGCATTTGCTGTTTTATCTTACATGCTGTTTTAAATCTTCCGTTTGTAAGTACATCTCGTTTTTTAAATAAATTGGTATTTTACGGAATTACGCTATTGCGCCTTTCTTTCCTACTGCATCTCCACGATCCTGTCGGATTGGCTGGTATCGCACATTTGGGAAGTTTCTGCTCTGTCCATGATCCCTGGGGAGCCAAAGGCCGTGGCTGGGCTATAGCCAACTAATTGCATTGCTTGCCATCTGGTAAGCGGCTTACTATTACGGTGGAGGGTTCGCACTAACTGCATATATGTCACTTGGTGATGTGGAAAGCTAGAATTGTCAATCCAGTCTATCAACTTATATGAAGTTATACCCTGCTGCTCAAAGGATATAATTATTCCAGCACGGACTATTATATTGTATTGTCACATGCTTTATATGGACTGTTTTGTTCATTATTTTTCATCCTTACCATATTCTCTGAGTTTGTTATCAAAAATGTTTTAATTTGTGGCGCGGCTTTTTTGTCTTTTAATAAATGTTCTTACCAGGTGGGGTGGGAGAGAGATTTGGGTATGACCTTTGAGGCGGAGGACTGGCATTCCTGGAGTACCCGTATTCACAAAGGTGTACCAAACCCTGCTCTGATCGAAGCAGGATACAAAGTCCAGGCCAGGTGGTATCTGGTGTCAGAGTGCCTTTCAAAGATGTACCCAGGTTCGTCAGATTCTTACTTCAGGGGCTGTGGCCAGATGGGCACTATTTTACACATGGTGAGGCTACTCTTTTATTTACTCAGTAACTGTGGTAAATATTACCAAGGACGTGAGCATAGTCCCTTGGCTTAGCTGTTTGCAGGTATCAGACACACAGAATTGACCCCCAGGCTCGAGAGCGTCTGACCATGGGCAGAACCACTTCCTTCCTTTTCTTTCTGTAGCACTACCCACGGGGCGGCTGGTTTAGATTTGGGCCTGCCGTTAACATTGCATTTGTCTCAGGGGTTCTCCTTGAGGAGTTATCCAGAAGAAATATCTGCACCAACACAAAGTCTCTTTCAAGGGTTTTTTTAAACAAACTTTTCAACAGAGGGATAGGGAAGGACAGCTGTCTCCACGCTGGACTCAGCAACCACCGGATAGGCCCACTCTCACTGTCCTAGCAGCCGGTAAGAAACTCGATCAAATGACAAGTCTCTGCCACAGACTTGGTAGTAGAAATTGTTCGTTAGTCTCTGCCACAGACCAGGTGAATTTAGGATTCGCTCAATAATCTGCCACAGACTAGGTCAACCTCTCACTGGGTTAGTTTCTGAAGTAAAGAACACAGCTCTCAGTGCCAGGATCTCTCAGCACTGCAAGGTAGCTTCGATCCAGATACATCCTCCAATTGAGTCCCCAATTGCTCGGTCCCTTCCATCAAGCAAGGCGACACAGGATTATCCCTGGATCAGTAGGCCCCAGTAACTCCTGGGCCTACATCTCAGTTGTGGGGCCTCAGGTCAACGTGGCCCAGAGGTGGAAATTGCCAACACATTCCTGAGGCCAGGAGGGCCCTCAGGCGAGGATCGGAAGACGAACCCCACAAAATGGCGTCTGCCCCTTAAGTACCGTCTCCCAGAATGCACAGCGGGTTTACCACGCCCCCTGGGCTGCTTCTGGGAAAGAGGCACTCAGGCTGGGTTCACACTATACTACACGACAGCAGTACCACTTTCATCCTACTTTGCTCTGCGACATCTGTCCTACATTGATCCTACATTGGTCCTACATCCATCCTACTTTCATGAATAGGATACTACTTTGATCCGACTTTGTGATAGTCTGACTTGTTATTTGACCAATCAAAACAATCCCAGTGTGACATAAATTCCTTTTACTGCTGCTGTAATCACAATGTCGGATATCAAAAGTCGGATGGTAAGGACAAGGCTCCTACTTTGGTCCGACTTTAATGATATTTAATGGGCTGAAGTAGGATCAAAGTGGGACCAAAGTAGTACAGTAGACTTGTGTCGGACCAGTTAAGAAGGCTCTCATAGGGAAACATTGATTTTCACACGTCATGCGACATGAGCTCCCAGTGTCAGAGCGTTTGTCGGACAAGTGTGAACCCGGCCTCAAACATCCAGCCTGCTGCCTTTCCAATCCTGACCAGCGGTGACAGCGACACCCATCGTCAGGAGGAAAATCATGCATCCAGCTGAACTGAGACAGAGCCACAATTTAGACACAATCCTTCTTAGCCAACTACTGCTCAGATAACTATAATTTGAACATATAGCACACACTCATTGGGAGCAGGGCACTACATTTCTCTTTTTTTTTTTTATATATAATTCGTTCCAGAAACATGCTTGTAATTCAGATTTTCTCAAACTCGGTTAGAGGGGAGAATTGAAGGGTCGTTACTAGAGATTGTGCATAGTGACAGATTTGTAGGTAGCTAAAAAAAGCCTGTTTAGGTAAATCAAAAGCGTCTTTCAAGTCTTGGAAAGACCGCAATGTTCTGGTTCTTGTATCAACCAATTGACCGTAGCAAAATAAGGCCCTATCCATCCAGAAGTGGGACATCTGCGAGGTCAAGCTGTCTGGGATATAAGGCGTAAACAAAAAGGAGGTGACCAGGGAGGCAGTGGAGGTGAGGGGATATTGCATTTTAGCGCGCCGCCATAACGTTCGCAATAGCGCCATCGGGCCTAGCAGTTGTGACGGACTGAGCGATATATCAGAACTCCACAGCATGGAGTTAGGGTGGGTAGGGGCCAGCCACAATTTCTCAATTTGTGTCTATCGATTATAGGCATGGAGGGTACACCAAGAGGCTACAGGGCGCAGCTGGGCGGCTAAGTAATATTTGGCAACGTTGGGGAAAGCAAGGGTGCCCTGGTCGTGGGAGGCATATAGGACTGATCTAGCTATCTGATGCCTCTTATAGTTACAGAAAATTGTTATCAAATCACCCTGAAGAGCTCTAAAGTGCGCGGCTAGGATAGGGATGGAGAGCATTTCAAAAAGGTAGAGGAGCTTAGGTAGAATCGCCATCTTGATGGTCGCTAAGCGACCAAATAGGGACAGCTTTAGAGTTTTCCATTTGGCCAAGGAGGCATACAGTTGGGGAAAGTTGGCCTTATAAAGAGTATTATAGGAGGGCATGAGGTAAACACCGAGGTACTTTAAGGCAGAAGTCTTCCACGCATAACCAAAGGATTGGGAGAGGGCAGACAATGTCTGATGTGGTATATTAAGGGGGAAGGGCTTCCGTCTTAGAGTTGTTAATTTTGTACCCAGAGATTGCGCTATAGTGGTCTAACTCTACATGCAGGTTCGGGAGGGAGACTTGCGGTTGTGTAAGAGTGAGCAGAACATCGTCCGCAAATAGGGAGATCTTAAAGTCCCTAGTGCGGACTGGGATGCCATGGATGTTCGGATTTTGTCTGATATGTGCTGCTAAGGGCTCAATACATAGGGCATAGAGACGAGGGGACAACTGGCAGCCTTGTCGGGTCCCGTTGGTAATAGGGAAAGTGGGGGAGGAGGCAAATCGAGTCCTAACTAGTGCCGAGGGGGACGAGTATAAATGAGCAATAGCTTGCAGGAAGGGGCCCTTCATACCGACACAACGGAGGGTCGCAAACAGGAAAGGCCATCCCAGCCCCAGCCTATCAAAGGCTTTTTCCACATCCAGGCTGAGAAGCAGTGCCTCAGTCCCAGTCCTGTTTGCCACCTCCACAAGGTCGATAACTCGTCTGGTGTTATCCCCTGCCTGGCAGAGGGGGATAAACCCAACCTGGTCCTTGTGGATGAGTGACTTTCTTCTCTTTTATACTCAGTTGTGACATGCTGCTACTCTTATATCAAGACATCGCTTGTATATCAAGTTAAAATGTATTAAAACATTTTGCTTGTCTTGTAAAACGCTCTCAAACCAAGTTACTCTCAAACCAAGGTTTTTACTGTATATGGCCCTCCTGGCATTGGTAGAGGGGTCCTTGGACCCAAATACACGGTCAAACAAATGTTTGGACCTTGCCCTGGGGTTATAAGATGGAAGTTATGTTGTTGTATAGTGTTTTTATTGATGTTCAGTGTTTATGATGCCCTAGGTTTTAGAGAATTTTATGTTTCCTACTTGGTAAGGCACGCTTTCCCTTCCAATCAGGGTCCTCCACATCCTGGATCTAATGTGAATCAGCCCACAATAGCTACCCGTACCAATGCTGCTGTGTATCTTACATCATTTGCAAATTACTGTTGTTGCTATATTTTGTATTTCTTTTATATCTTCGAAAGAAAAACTAAATAAAAACAATTGAAACAGAAATTGCAGACATAGTAGAAGAAATGATGGTCAGAGACTATGGACAAGCTACAGGTTTGGTTGGAGACTACAGACATGCTGCAGAACATATTATATGGTGTTAGTGGAAAACCTAGCCCTTACCACTTTAAAAATCAACACGTTTATTCCCACTACAGATTGCTGGGGTCTGAGGGCTGCATGTGGCCCAGAGGCTGCAGGTTGGGAACCAGGTTAGTAGATGGTTCTCTTTAAGTCTCAAGCACTCCACTGGTGAGATATTTTGCCCTTAAAGTGGATGTAAACCCTCACATATACCCAGTGAAGTGAACAGCCTCAGATGATACACAGAGATGAAACAAATCTCCCTACATAAGTTTTACATTCATATCTGCTGTCTTCTGCAGTGGTGGCTGGTGCTCAAAATTATTTGGGGGAGCACAAACTAAAAAATACTGAAAAGAAAAACCCATCAATTGCAGCCTCACTGTGCCCATCTATTGCAGCTATTGTGCCCATCAAATGCAGCCACAGTGCCCCATCAAACACAGCCACTGTGTCCATTATATGCAGCCACCGTACCCATCATATTCAGCCACTTGTGCCCATCAAATGCAGCCACTTGTGCCCATCATAAGAAGCCACGGTGCCCGTCAAATGCAGCCACTTGTGCCCATCATATGCAAACATTTGTGCCCATAAAATGCAGCCACTTGTGCTCATCATATGCAGCCACTTGTGCCCATGAAATTTCACCACTAGTGCCCATCAAATGTCGTCACTGTGACCCCCGCCCGCCCACTGTCCCCATCTTAGTGGCGGGTCAGGCAAGTGGGTGACGGTGGCTAGCTCCTCTGTACTCCATGCTTCTCCCCCGTCTTTATCGGTCTGCTTGGTGTCCAATCGGGGCACCTGTATCTTCAGCCAATCAGGTATTAGACCTGCGCTACCTGATTTGCGGAGAGGCGGTTCAGAGTTAGAAAATAAAACATTAATTTGTTTTTCTCACACATCTGGGTGGACTGCAAGCGCAATGCTTTGCGGTCCAAGTCAACCTTTTTTCTAATCAGGTGCTTCATTAAACACCCCCGCCGCTATAATTCAGGCGTTCGGCATCTGAAAACAGCTGTTTGGAAGAAAGGCACATGCCCCCTTTCCTCATGGGTAGAGACTTTCAGAACTGTTCGTTGAATAGTTCAGCTCTGTGCTAATCTATTTATAGCACCCTCCATAACATAACATAACTTAACACTCAGGCTGCTTTTATCTCAGTTGACGTAGAACTTATCAGGCTAATAAGAGAAGAACGAAGCAGGAGACAACTATGGGACACAGTGTTTTGAAAAGAGATAAGAAAACACTGCAGATATATGTGCCCAGCTCAAATTTCATGAATCAGGTTTACATCCACTTTTACCATTTTCTGCCATTTTTTCTGCACACGTATAAAAGCTATTTGAGTCCCCAGTGCCCTTTTAAAACAGCACTGGGATAGTGGCTGACTCACTGTACCCATTAAATGCAGCCAATGTGCCCATCATACGCAGCCACTGTGCCCATCATATGCAGCCACTTTTGCCCATGAGATGCCACCACTTGTGCCCATGAGATGCCACCACTTGTGCCCATCAAATGCCATCACTTGTACCCAAATGCCACCACTGTGACCCCCGCCCGCCCACTGTCTGCCCAGCACTTACCCCATCTCAGTGTCGTGTCAGGCAAGCGGGTGAAGGCGGCGAGCTGTGGGACGGCTCCTGTGTCCTCCATGCTTCCCCCTCCTTTCTTCTTCAGTCTGCTTGGCGTCCAATTCTCTGTATATATACAGAGAATATGAATAATATATACAGATGATACTCGAAAAATTTGAATATCGTGAAAAGTTTGTTTATTTCACTAACGCAACTTAAAAGGTGAAACTAATATATGAGATAGATTCATTACATGCAAAGCGAGACAGTTCAAGCTGTGATTTGTCATAATTGTGATGATTATGACTTACAGCTCGTGAAAACCCCAAATCCACATTCTCAGAAAATGTTAATATTGTGAAAAGGTGCAATATTCTAGGCTCAAAGTGTCCCATTCTAATCATCTAATTAAGCCACAACAAATGCAAAGGGTTCCTGAGCCTTTAAATGGTCTCTCAGTCTGGTTCAGTAGGAATCACAATCATGGGAAAGACTGCTGACCTGACAGTTGTGCAGAAAACCATCATTGACACTCTCCATAAGGAGGGAAAGCCTCAAAAGATAATTGCAAAAGAAGTTGGATGTTCCCAAAGTGCTGTATCAAAGCACATTAATAGAAAGTAGAAGGGAAAAGTGTGGAAGAAAAAGGTGCACAAGCAGCAGGGATGACCGCAGCCTGGAGAGGATTGTCAGGAAAAGGCCATTCAAAAGTGTTGGGGACTTTCACAAGGAGTGGACTGAGGCTGGAGTCAGTGCATCAAGAGCCACCACACACTGTCGGATCCTGAACATGGGCTTGTCGTATTCCTCTTGTCAAGCCTCCTGAACAATAAACAACGTCAGAAGCGTCTTACCTGTGCTAAAGAAAATCACACCTGGGCCCGGATTCACATACCATGGCGCATAGTTATGCCGGCGTAGCGTATCGAATATACGCTATGCCGACGTAGAGCAGAGCGGCGAGCACAGTATTCACAAAGTACTTGCTCCCTAATCTACGCTGGGTTCCCTCTGCGTAAATCGTCGTAAGTGGCAGTGGGCGTGAGCCATGCTAATGAGGCGTGACCCCATGTAAATGATGGGCCGAGCGCCATCAAGATAAGAATAACGAACGGTGCATGCGCCGTCCCATGGACGCTTCCCAGTGCGCATGCTCAGAATCAGGTCGAAACAACTGCCTAAGTTACGTCAAATCACTGCATACGACTTAAACGTAACCTACGACTAGCCCTATTCACGTACTACGTAAACGACATAAAAAAACGATGGCTGTGTTCCCTGGTGCAGCCATTTGCATTGATGCTGCTGACTTACACCTGCTTTATAAATCGTAACTTTACGCCGGACATACGACTTGCGTAAACTGCGTATCTCACTCATTTGCATATTCAAATCGTAAATCAATAGGAGCGCCCCTTGCGGCCAGCGTAAATATGCGCCCACGATACGACGGCGTAGGAAACTTACGTTGGTCGGATGAAGCCTATTTACAGGCGTATCTTGCTTTCAGAGTCAGGCGCATAGAAACGACGCATATGTGCACTTACGCGGCGTATCTCGAGATACGTCGGCGTAAGTGCTACGTGAATCCGGGCCCTGGTCTGTTGCTCAGTGGTCCAATGTCCTCTTTTCTGATGAGCGCAAATTTTGCATCTCATTTGGAAACAATTCCAGTGTGAAGTTTCCACAGTCTGTGTTGATTTGGGGAGCCATGTCATCTGCTGGTGTTGGTCCACTGTGCTTCATTAAGTCTGGGGTCAACGCAGCCGTCTACCAGGAGATTTTGCAGCACTTCATTTCGCAGACGAGCTCTATGGGGATGCTGACTTCATTTTCCAGCAGGACTTGGCACCTCAGGAACAAAGATTGTCTCTGGACAGCCGCACTCTGAACACATTGTAGCCTTTTATTAAAAGAAGGACAGCACTACAAGTCACAGCAAAATAAAATAAAACCTGACTGCTGACACGTTTTGCACTGAAACAAGTGCTTAGTCATAGCTATGACTAAGCACTAGTTTCAGTGCGAAATGCGTCAGTGGTCAGGTTTTATTTTGCTGTGACTTGTAGTGCTGTCCTTCTTTTAATAAAAGGCTACAATTTGTTCAGAGTGCGGCTGTCCAGAGACAATCTTTGTTCCTGCTTTGCTAAGTGCATTGCCTGCACCTGAGTTGTCTGCAATGGAGGATATTCATCTGGGTTCCCACCTGGAGCGGCTATTCCCTTTCCCCAGGACTTGGCACCTGCCCACACTGCCAAAAGCATCAAAACCTGGTCACATGACCGTGAGATTACTGTGCTTGATTGGCCAGCAAACTCGCCTGACCTGAACCCCATAGAGAATCTATGGGGCATTGCCAAGAGAAAGATGAGAGACATGAGACCGAACAATGCAGAAGAGCTGAAGGCCGCTATTGAAGCATCCTGGTCTTCCATAACACCTCAGCAGTGCCACAGGCTGATGGCTTGTAATGTAATATAAAATGTAATATAAAAAATTTCTGAGATTGTGGATTTGGGGTTTTCATGAGCTGTAAGCCGAAATCATCCCAATTATGACAAATCACGGCTTGAACTATCTTGCTTTGCATGTAATGAGTCCATCTCATATATTAGTCTCACCTTTTAAGTTGCATTAGTGAAATAATAGAACTTTTGCACAATATTATAATTTTTCGAGTACAACCTGTATATACAGAGAATATGAATAACACATAAACATTTCTTTCACGCATTGTTAGTGTTTGGCTCAAGCCATTTATTATCAATCAACTGTGTTTACTCTTTTTAACCACTTCCATACCAGGCACTTACGCAGCTTCCCGCCCAAGCCAATTTTCAGCTTTCAGCACTGTCGCACTTTGAATGGCAATTGCGCAGTCATGCTACACTGTACCCAAACAAAATTGGCGGCCTTTTCCCCCCCCAAATAGAGCTTTCTTTTGGTGGTATTTGATCACCTCTGCGATTTTTTTTTTTGCGCAACAACTAAAAAAAGACTGAAAATTTGAAAAAAAAAATATGTTTTTATTTTTTTCTGTTAATTTTTTTGTAAATAAGTTTTCTCTTTCAATTACGGGCACTGATATGGCGGCACTAATGGGCACCGATGAGACGGCACTGATGGACATCGATGAGGTAGTACTGACGGGCACAGATGAGGTGGCACTGATTGGCGGCGCTGGTATGCGGCACTGATGGGCACTCATAGGCAGCACTGATGGGCACACATAGGCGGCACTGATGGGCACACATAGGCGGCACTGATGGGCACTCATGGGCGGCACTGGGCACTCATAGGCAGCACAGATGGGCACTCATGGGCGGCACTTATGGGTGGCACTGATGGACACTTATGGGTGGCACAGATGGGCACTGATAGGTGGGCACTGTGGGGTGGCACTGATGGACACTGTGGGGTGGCACTGATGGACACTGGGGTGGCACTGATGGACACTGTGGGGCAGCACTGATTTTGCCAGGTTGCCAGTCAGTGCCCATTTGTGGGCACTGATTGGCATCTTTTTTTGAATGCTTTTTTTTTTTAGACTTCTTTTTTTTTTTTTTGCCCACCCTGGTGGTCCAGGGTGGGCATTCCTGGTGGTCCAGTGTGGCGATCCGAGTGGGGGCTGCGCTGATAAACAATCAGCGCGAACCCCCCCTGTCAGGAGAGCCGCCGATCGGCTCTCCTCTACTCGCGTCTGTCAGACGCGAGTGAGGAAGAGCCATCAACGGCTCTTCCTGTTTACATCGTGATCAGCCGTGATTGGACACGGCTGATCATGTGGTAAAGAGTCTCCACCGGAGGCTCTTTACTGAGATCGGTGATGCAGGGTGTCAGACTGACACCCCGCATCACCGATCGCCGCGCGCGGCATGAAATCCTGCAGGACGTTCTGGAACGTCCTGTCAGGATTTCATAACCACTTCCCGGACGTAAATCGGCTATAGACCGGGCGGGAAGTGGTTAAATCACAATGACAACAGAAACTACCCAAATGACCCTGATCAAAAGTTTACATATCCTGGCGATTTTGGCCTGATAACATGCACACAAGTTGACACAAAGGGGTTTGAATGGCTATTAACCACTTCCATACTGGGCACTTACGCCCCTTCCTGCCCAAGCCAATTTTCAGCTTTCAGCACTGTCGCACTTTGAATGACAATTGCGCGGTCGTGCTACACTGTACCCAAACAATTTTTTTATCATTTTGTTCCCACAAATAGAGCTTTCTTTTGGTGGTATTTGATCACCTCTGCGGTTTTTATTTTTTGCGCTATAAACAAAAGAAGAGTGACAATTTAAAAAAAAAACACTATTTTTTACTTTTTTATTTAATAAATATCACAATTTAAAAAAAAAAAAACATTTTTTTTCCTCAGTTTAGGCCGATATGTATTCTTCTACATATTTTTGGTAAAAAAAAATCGCAATGATCATATATTGATTGGTTTGCGCAAAAGTTATAGCGTTTACAAAATAGCTGATAGATTTATGGCATTTTTATTTTATTAATTTTTTTACTAGTATTGGCGGCGATTTGCGATTTTTTTACTGTCACCGTGTCATTGCGGCGAACACATCGGACACTTTTGACACGTTTTTGGCGCCATTCACATTTATACAGCGATTAATGCGATAAATATGCACTAATTACTGTATAAATGTGACTGGCATTCAAGGGGTTAACACTAGGGGGTGAGGGAGGGGTTAATATGTATCCCTAAATTGTGTTCTAACTGTGGGGAAAGGGGGGTGACTGGGGGAGGTGACCGATGCTGTGTCCCTATGTACAAGGGACACAGATCGGTCTCCTCTCTCCCCTGACAGGACGTGGAGCTCTGTGTTTACACACAGAGCTCCACGTCTTGTCCCTGTAGCCGCCGATTCCGAGTGCCTGGCGGACATCGCGACCGCCAGGCACGCGCATCGGCATCTCGGGGACGCGCCGGACGCGCGCGCGCGGCCGCCGGCGCGCTCGCGCGCCCCCCAGTGGCCGCAAGAATACAGGACGCCAAATGACGTCCTGTTGAATTTTCAGAGTAACCGTGGAGCCGTCATTTGACGATGGCCCGGTACTCTAGTGGTTAAAGGTAACCATCCTCACCTGTGATCTTTGCGTGTAATTAGTGTGTGTATAAAAGGTCAATGAGTTTCTGGACTCCTGACAGACCCTTGCATCTTTCATCCAGTACTGCACTGACGTTTCTGGATTCTGAGTCATGGGGGAAAGCAAAAGAATTGTCAAAGTATCTGTGGGAAAAAATAGTTGAACTGTATAAAACAGGAAAGGGATATAAAAAGATATCCAAGGAATTGAGAATGCCAATCAGCAGTGTTCAAACTTTAATCAAGGGTCACAGGCAAGAAGGTCAGGTGCAGGATGCTGGCAGCAAAGTCTGGGTTACAAGCAGGGGGTCAAACCCGGGAGATAGCAGCGAAGTCCAATAAGCAAAGCCAAGGGTCAGGTAAGGAGTGATCAGAGTAGTCTAAAGGCAATCCAGGTCACAGCAGTAAATCAGGCAGGCAGGAAACAGGAACTGAGAATCACAGGAAGCTGAAGACAAAACAGCAATTTGCTTGGGGATTTGCTCAGCTTATATAGGCAGCCAGGATGTCATGTGACACGCTGAATCAGAGTGAGGCTGTTTACTTCCTGACAGGCAGCCAGGATGTCATGTGACACGCTGAATCAGATTGAGGCTGTTTACTTCCTGACAGGCAGCCAGGATGTCATGTGACACGCTGAATCAGATTGAGGCTGTTTACTTCCTGACAGGTAGTCAGGATGTCATGTGACACGCTGAATCAGAGTGAGGCTGTTTACTTCCTGACAGGCAGCCAGGATGTCATGTGACACGCTGAATCAGATTGAGGCTGTTTACTTCCTGACAGGCAGCCAGGATGTCATGTGACACGCTGAATCAGATTGAGGCTGTTTACTTCCTGACAGGTAGTCAGGATGTCATGTGACACGTTGAATCAGAGTGAGGCTGTTTACTTCCTCACAGGCAGCCAGGATGTCATGTGACACGCTGGACAGATCAAAGCTGTTTATTTCCCTGACAGAGGCACTTGAAGAAAGATGGGCTGCATGGTCAAGTCGCCAGCAGAAAGCCATTACCACACAAATGCCACAAAGTATCCCGCTTACAATATGTCAAACAGCAGACACGAGCCTCAAACCTTCTAGCACAAAGTCATTTGGAGTGATGAGACTAAAATTGAGCTTTTTGGCCACAACCATAAACGCTACATTTGGAGAGTCAACAAGGCCTATGATGAAAGGTACACCATCCCTACTGTGAAACACGGAGGTGGATCGCTGATGTTTTGGGGATGTGTGAGCTACAAAGGCACAGGAAATTTGGTCATAATTGATGGCAAGATGAATGCAGAATGTTATCAAAAAATACTGGAGGAGCATTTGCATTCATCAGCCAGGAAGCTGCGCATGGGAAGTACTTGGACATTCCAACATGACAATGATCCCAAACACAAAACCAAGTCGACCTGTCATTGGCTACAGCAGAATAAAGTGAAGGTTCTGGAGTGGCTATCTCAATCTCCTGACCTCAATATCATTGAGCCCCTCTGGGGAGATCTCAGACGTGCCATTCATGCAAGACAGCCCAAGAATTTACAGGAACTGGAGGCTTTGTGCCAAGAGGAATGGGCAGCTTTACCATCTGAAAAGATAAAGAGCCTCATCCACAAATACCACAAAAGACTACAAGCTGTCATTTATGGTAAAGGGGCAATACACGGTATTAGGAACTGGGGTATGTAAACGTTTGATCAGGGTCATTTGAGTTTCTGTTGTCATTGTGATTTAAGAAGAGTAAACACAGATGATTGATAATAAATGGCTTCAGCCAAACACTAACCATGAGTGAAAGCAAAGTTTTTGTGTTATCATTCATATTCTCTGAAAAATTACCACAAAATCATAAATTCTGTATACGTGTGTGTGTATACTATGTGGCCCTATAATCTCCTATTGCCTGGGGGCCCCATAATCTCCTATTGCCCGGGGGCCCCATAATCTCCCATTGCCCGGGGGCCCCATGAGTTGTCAGTCCGCCCCTGTTTCAGCCATAGACAGTATGGCCCGGATTCACAGACAGCAGGCACACATTACACCGACGCAGCGCATCCCCCTGTGCGCTACGCCGACGCAGCGCAGAGAGGCAAGCACTGCATTCAGCAAGCTATTGCTTCCAACACTGTGTCGGCGTGGCGTAGATTTATTGAAAACCCATACAAATGAGGCGTGACCCCATGCAAATGATGGTCCGAGCGACAGACAAGTACATTTAATGAACTGCGCATGCATCGTGCCGTGGACGCATCCCCCTGCGCATGCTCACAACCACATCGGAACAACTACCTAAGATACGCCGGATCACTGCCTACGCTATGAACGTATCCTACGCCCAGCCAGACACACGTTCAACGTAAACTACGTAAAATACGGCGGCTTGTATTCCTTGGTGCAGACCTTTGCATGTCTGCTGCTGGGTTACACCTCCTTTATGGGGCTTAACTTTACGCCGGACGTACAACTTACGCACCACTCGTAGCCTGTGTCGGGCACACGTACGTTCTTGAATCGCCGTATTTTTCTCATTTGCATATTTGAATGGCTGATCAATGGGAGCGCCACCATGCGTCCAGCCTAAATATGCGCCCACGCTACGCCAGAGTAAGCAAGTTACGTCGGCGGGATGAAGCCTATTTTTAGGCGTATCTTAGTTTGTGGGTCCGGCGCACAGATACGACGACGCATATTTGCACTTACGCGGCGTATCTTGAGATACGTCGGTGCAAGTGCTTTGTGAATCCGGGCCAAAGTGCCTCCTTGTTTCCAGGCCCTGTTCCCATTGAGTGACTAAGGCACACTTACCGTATATACGAGAGTATAAGCCGACCCGAATATAAGCTGAGGCACTTAATTTTACCACAAAAAACTGGGAAAACGTATTGACTCGAGTATAAGCCTAGGGCAGGGATAAGCAATTAGCGGACCTCCAGCTGTTGCCAAACTACAAGTCCCATCATGCCTCTGCCTCTGGGTGTCATGCTTGATGCTGTCAGAGTCTCGCTATGCCTCATGGGACTTGTAGTTTGGCAACATCTGGAGGTCCGCTAATTGTTTATCCCTGGCCTAGGGTGTCCATCTGCATGCCTCACTTTGCCTCACTGTGTCCATGTGCATGCCTCACTGTGTTCATGCCTCACTGTGTTCATGCCTCACTGTGCCCATGCCTCACTGTGTCCATGCCTCACTGTGTCCATGCCTCACTGTGCCCATGTCTCACTGTGTCCATGCCTCACCGTGCCCATGCCTCACTGTGCCCATGCCTCACTGTGTCCATGCCTCACTGTACCCATGCCTCACTGTGTCCATGCCTTACTGTGCCCATGCATCACTGTGTCCATGACTTACGTTTAACATGGGAGTATATAGAAGGGGTGCCCGGGTTTAAAAAATCGGTGCTCCCTGGCCGTAGGTCCCCCAGGCAGCAAACTTTGTACACTTGTAGAGGAGAACTGGGGCTACATGTGTTTCGGTCCAGGGGACCTACCGGGTCCCCAAAGTTACCGGAGAAATGACTGTTTAACATGGGAGTCTATGGAAGGGGTGCCGACTTTGAAAAAAATGGTGCTACCCGGCCGTAGGTCCCCAGGACAACAAACTTTGCACACTTGTAGATGAAGAGTGGGGCTATATGTGTGCCAAGTTTGGGTCCAGGGGACCAAAGCCGGGCGGAACCGGGTCCCCAAAATCCGGGAGATCAGGCGCAAAAAGGTCACTTGAGTATAACCCGAGGGGGGCATTTTCAGCACAAAAAAATGTGCTGAAAAACTCGGCTTATACTTATATCAAAAATCAAAAAATAAAAGAGCTTGGCTTTTCATAAAATTAAAAATATTGTAATTTCTATGATTTCACTGAAGTCTTGAGTCATTGATGCAGAATTCCTTAGGGTTCACAAAGCCCCTATTACAACTGTACTTGCCTAGTCTCTATAAATCATGCATTTTAACCACTTCAGCTCTCGTACCAAGGACAAGAGCAATAATTGTTTTTTGTATATTTTTTGGGGAAGTTTGTCATTACTTAAAGTGGATGTAAACCCACTCTCCTCCTTTCTAAACTACTGCCATAGTGCTGATCTATAAGGCAGTGTTTTTCAACCAAGGCACCCTTTAAAATCTGTCAGAATCTCGAATCACTAAACCAAAAATGTGGAAAAAAAAAATTATGCCACATGCTATTTGCACAGTGGTTTTGCAAACACATTTATTTTTGTAAAAAATTCACTTCAATTAATTAAAACAAAACACAATATATACCCCAATTTTGGGGTATAATGTGAAAGATGATGTTATGGCCGGTAAATAGATACCTAACATGTCACGCTTTAATATTGCTCACACTCATGGAATGATGACAAACTTTGGTACTTAAAAATCTCCATAAGCAACGCTTTAAACACCTTGGCCCGGATTCTCAAACGAGTTACGCCGGCGTATCTCCAGAGTCCGAGCCGTCGTATCTATGCGCCTGATTCTTAGAATCAGTTACACATAGATTTGTATTAGATCGGACCGGCGTAAGTCTCTTACGCCGTCGTATCTTAACTGCATATTTACGCTGGCCGCTAGGGGCGTGTACTCTGATTTACGCCTAGAAATATGTAAATCAGCTAGATACGCGAATTCACGAACGTACGCCCGGCCGACGCAGTACAGATACGCCGTTTACGTTAGGCTTTTCCCAGCGTAAAGTTACCCCTGCTATATGAGGCGTACCAATGTTAAGTATGGACGTCGTTCCCGCGTAAATTTTTTTAAATTTTACGTCGTTTGCGTAAGTCGTTCACGAATAGGGCTGGGCGTCATTTACGTTCACGTCGAAAGCATTGGCTTCTTGCGGGTTAATTTGGAGCATGCGCACTGGGATACTTTCACGGACAGCGCATGCGCCGTTTGTAAAAAGCATAACGTGGGGTCACATATAATTTACATAACACACACCCACATCTACCACATTTGAATTAGGCGGGCTTACGCCGGCCTATTTACGCTACGCTGCCGCAACTTTTATTTGAGAATACGGCACTTGCCTGTAACAGTTGCGGAGGTGTAACGTAAATAGGATACGTTACGCCCGCACAAAGATATGCGATTCTACGTGAATCCGGGCCCTTGTCTTATTTATTAAACTTTTTTTTATTTTCCCTGTCTCTTTTACATTTATTTTTCTTGTTTGTTTTTATATCACTTTATAAAAAACTTTAAAAAAATAAATAAACTCACTGAAGTATCTGGGGATCCACATCACCCCCACTTACGCCACCATTTACCAGCAGAACTTTCCCCCTCTTTTCCGCAGCATTAGGACCCTTTTACAACAATGGAGAAAACACCACATCTCCCTACTGGGGAGAGTAGCGGCAGTAAAGATGGCGATCCTCCCAAAAATACTCTACTTATTTCAAACCCTGCCCATTCCAGTGCCCTACGCCCATTTGAGAAAACTTCAGACAGATCTGCTCCAGTTTACGTGGAATTACAAGCGTCATAGAATCCCCCGGTCGGTGTTGCTGGCGGCGAGGTCGGAGGGGGGTCTGGCATACCCTGATCTAGTTAAGTATTATCAGGCGACCCAGTTGAGAGCAGTAACCTCCTGGTTCACGCTACGATCATACAACAAATGGACACAAATAGAAAAGCTGTGGCTGGCCCCGGTGCACCCAAACAATTTATTGTGGAGTGCGGATGTGGAGGTTGACCCCGGTCGCCTGTTAGGTCCTATGGCCCAGCTCAGACGCACGTGGCGCAAATTGATACGCCAGCATAAGCTAACCTCCGACAGCTCCCTCCTGACCTCTTTCGCCGGCAACCCCAAAATCCCAGATAGCCTCACTCACAGGATGTCCGCTCCATGGACAACGAGGAACCTCTTCCACTTTGGGAACCTAGTGGATCCCCTGACTCGCAAAATGCGCACATTCGCGGACATACAGGCCAAGCACGATTTGCCGCGCCAGGAGTTCTATGGATATCTCCAGATACGCCACTATGCTCTGACTATCGCTCCAAACCTCCAGTTTTCCCCCCCAACGGCTTTTGAAAGGCTGATATTGGCAGGTACAGCACAGAGGGGCCTGATCTCTAACATATATAAAATATTGAACTCTGGGCCCGTGGAAACGGCAGGCAAACATGCATATATGCTTAGGTGGGAAAAGGCCCTGGGCGAGGAGATCTCTGTGGAACACTGGCGGGCGATCTGGTCTCAAGCGGTACTTTATACAAGGAGAACATATATAAAATCCTCTACTTCTGGTACATGACACCTGATGTTCTCCACGCCATTTACCCGACCACTTCGGACCGCTGCTGGCGCTGTCAGCAGGACAGGGGAACGCTTATCCATATCTACTGGAGCTGCCCATTGATCGTCCCCTTCTGGACCTCGGTACAGCAATTACTGGACCGACTTCTAGACAGGACGCTCCCCCTGACCCTGAAAGTTTACTTATTAGGTTTGCCCCCCCCGAAAATCCCAGCACCCTACAAGAAACTGACCAGACATATCCTCACAGCAGCGCGATGTCTGGTGGCTTTACACTGGAAGCGCTCCGCCCCACCCCCCCCTGAGGCCCTGTACGCCAGGATAAAAGATGTGGAATTAATGGAGAGGATGACGGCCAGAATGCTAGACAGGCTGGAAGCCCATGATGAGGTTTGGGTGCTTTGGCACCGCCGGGAGGAGGAGCCCAGATCAGGTAGCTGAACCGCACAGGTGATTTCCCACCCCATTCCCCCCCCCCCCACCCCCTCTTTTTCCCTTTCCTCTCTTCTTCTTTTTGCCGTTTCTTATCTTCTCTTCTTCTTCTCTATTCCCGTGAACCCACGGATGATTCAAGATTGTTCACTAGTACAATGTTGCACTGAAATGTTTATCTCGTACCTTGCACTTAACCGGTTTATGTAGCTAAGGCTCAGTACGAACTATTCGCTACTTTGTGAAGAAGACACATAACTGGTCAGATAGAGCTATGCAGAATGTCATATATGTAACTGACCACTTCGCTAGATGTTGCTTACGTGTATGGTCCTGCATGTATACGTGTATTGAAAACTTCTGAATAAAACTGTTATTGATAAAAAAAAAAAAAAATAGTTTACTTTCAGCCTGGACTGGAAGTCATGGCGTTGCTTCGGTCCTTCTAGGCAATCAAAGGGGATCTACTCTTTCATCGCCTCTGGGACTAGCTGGCCACTCCATTGGATTGTTTCTCAGGCAAGATGATGGAAGGGGGGGACTTCGCCTCTGAAAGCGTTCCAGCGGCTCAAGAGCTGCTCGGAACGCTTTCATACCAATACCATAGGTTATGGCTGATATCTTCAGCCATAACCCCGGCAAACCATTCCAAATTTGTAGCGAATTGTGGTCTTGTGGGGAAAAAAATAAAAACCTACATAACACTTGTTACAATTAGGGCACTTTCACATTGACTCATTCCATTGCAGGCATGGTGATTTTATTTCTTTTTTATATAATATACATGGGCTATGTGGGTTATTATTGATAATGATAACTGTATACTTCAATACTGCAGTTTGGCTTCAATAGCGCAGGTCAGGGCTGGACTGGGACAAAGATTTGGCCCTGGACTTCATCCAGACTGTCTCTCCTATGGCGGCCAGACAACTCCCGCACCCCCCGGCCACCCACAACCCCTCTCCCACTTCACTAGCCACTAGCCATTCTACTTTATTAGAGTAGAACGGTTGGTACTGGTACTTTTATATGCAGTACCAGTGGGGAAGCTAGACATTATTTCACCCAGGGCAAAGAATCAGTTTGGTGCCCCCCCTTATGGGACAAGTTTAGGCAGAAGTGAGAAACTCCCAGGCCATAGCTGTTGAGTCTGCTGTCTGTCCCCTCCCCCATGCTCCTCTGTCGTCGTCCCTGCTCCTCTGGTCCTCCCGCTGATTCTCTGTTCCCCCCCAGGTGAGCGCTGCGGGGAGGGAGAGGAGGTGAGCTCTGCGGGGAGGGAGAGACAGAGGAGCGGAGGGGGGCGGCGGACCAATGTCACTGAAGCCGGCCCACTGAGCCATCGGCCCACCGGGAAACTCCCTGTAGTCCCAATGGCCAGTCCATTCCTGGCGCAGGTGTAGCGCAGGGTACCTGCGGTTTTCATGTGGTTTCTCATAAACTTCTAATATGTAGTAAATTTTTGGTACATTTTCTGAAAGCACACCAAAAATGAGGGACATAATAGAAGCCAATGAGAAACTACATGAAAACCGCAGGTATCCTGCGCTACACCTGCTCTGCGGCCAAACTGCAGTATTAAAGTATACAGTTATCACTTTCAATAATAACCCACATAGCCCATGTATATTATATTACATTTTAAAAAAAATCACCATGCCTGCAATGAAAGGTGAGGCAATGAAAGTGCCAACAAGCAGGGCCGCCATCAGGGGCCCAGATGGCAACCCCCCCCCTTTTTTTTATATATATTTTTTAATATTTTTTTTATTTTTATTTTTAATATATATATATATATATATATATATATATATATATAATTAAAGGGCCCAGAGGTCCCCAGGGCCCCGGATGGCAACCCCCCTTTTTTGTATAACATTTTTATTATTTTTTATATATATATATATATATATATATATATATATATATTTATTTATTTTTTATTTTTTTATTAAAGGGCTCAGAGGTCCCCAGGGTCCCATGTGGCAAACCCCCTTTTTTATAAATGTTTATTTTATTTTTTTATATATATATTTTTTATTTATTTTTTATTAAAGGACCCAGAGGTTTATTTTTTTTATTTTTTATTAAAGGGCCCAGAGGTGCCGGATGGCAACCCCCCTTTTTTTGTAATTTCTTTTTATAAAAAAAATTATAATAATTTGTGTGTATATATATATATATATATATATATATATATTTTTTTTTTTTTTTAAAGGGCCCAGAGGTCCCCAGGGCCCCCCTTTTTAAAAATTATATATATATATATTTTCTATTTCTTTTTTACTTTTTATTAAAGGTCTCAGAGGTCCCCAGGGCCCCGGATGGCTACCCCCCTTTTATTATATATATTTTTCTTTATTTCTTCTTTTTTTTGCGGCAGCCCCCCCCCCCCCCCCGCTTCTCAATTTCAGGCGGCAGCACCCCCCCCCCCCCTCGCTTCTCTGCTCCAGGAGGGCCCATGCTGAAGCCCATAATTCCTGATGGCGGCCCTGCCAACAAGTGTTATGAAGTTTATTTTTTATTTTTAGAAACACCATGCCTGCAATAAAACTCTCATACATTGAAAATGACAGGTACAAGTACTGTACCTGTGTCTCCTCACTGTTTTGTTTCCTCACTGTTCTTTTCACCTCTACTCGTTTTGTTCTTCTCCTCCCCTCAGGGAAACACGCGCCAGCCAGCATCTTCACGGCACACCCGTGTGCCGCGGCACACTGGTTGAGAAACGTTGCTATAGGGATATAGATGCCTCCTGCATGTATCCTTACCTGTCAAATGTCTCCCCTCTGTCTGTTATAAGAACTGAAAAACTGCAGATTCTGTGGGTGGGTCTGTTGTCTGGAGCTCTGTGGGTGGAGTCGTGATGTCAGTAGACTCCCCACCCTCCTCTACACTCCCCTTGTCAACATGCATTTTTTCCTATGTATTTCTTACACTAAATTCTGCTATGATCACTAACATCCAGTCAAAATCCAGAAAAGTAACCACATGACTTCAGAAATGGAGTGGGGGTGGGAATTAAAAAATAATGCCTGCCTCCAGGCTAGTGCATGAGATATGTAAATAACATGTCACTCACAGCAAGGGGTGGAATGGACCAAGGTTTTTCTCTGTAAGTCTGTTTTATTTCACTGAACAATAAAAGAGGATTGCTCAGAGCTGGGTTAACTTTGTGTGGCAAGACTGGGCACAGATGATAGGAAATCTTATACTCTACATTGTGACATCAAAAAAAAAATTTGGGTTTATATCCACTTTAAAATAAAGTAATTCATACGTTGCTTTTTGAGGGATAAACAAGGCTTTCTTTTAGTGTTATATATCCTATGTAATCTACAGCCAAAATTACATATTTTTTTCTATTTTGACCAGCAAACGTAGTTTTAATATATAGTGCTCCAGTTTTAGTAAATCTCCATTGCATGGAAAGATGTGCAAAAAATACATTGAGAAAGTGTATTTATAGTGTATTTATATTAAAAGCATTTAACCACTTAACGACCGCCGCATGTACATATACGTCCACAGAATGGCACGTACAGGCAGATGGGCGTACCCGTACATCCCTGCCTAGACGTGGGTCCGATCGGGACCCCCCCCCCCCCCCCCCCGGTACATGCGGCGGTCGGAAATCGTCTGGGAGCGATCCGGGATGAGGGGGCGGCTATTCGTTTCTAGCGACCCCCTCGCGATCGCTCCCCGGAGCTAAAGAACGGGGAGAGCCGTTAGTAAACACGGCTTCCCTGTGCTTCACTGTGGCGGCTGCATCGATCGTGTGATCCCTTTTATAGGGAGACTCGACCGATGACGTCAGACCTACAGCCACACACTTAAGGGAACACATAACCCCTTCAGCGCCCCCTGTGGTTAACTCCCAAACTGCAAATGTAATTTTCACAATAAACAATTCAATTTAAATGCATTTTTTGCTGTGAAAATGAAAATGGTCCCAAAAATGTGTCAAAAATGTCCGAAGTGTCCGCCATAATGTCGCAGTCACAAAAAAAAATCGCTGATCGCCGCCATTAGTAGTAAAAAAAAAAAAAAAATTATAAAAATGCAATAAAACTATCCCCTATTTTGTAAACGCTATAAATTTTGCGCAAACCAACCGATAAGCGCTTATTGCGATTTTTTTTACCAAAAATAGGTAGAAGAATACGTATCGGCCTAAACTGAGGAAAAAATATGTTTTTTTATATATTTTTGGGGGACATTTATTATAGAAAAAAGTTAAAAATATTGCATTTTTTTCAAAACTGTCGCTCTATTTTTGTTTATAGCGCAAAAAATAAAAATATTTTGATCAAATACCACCAAAAGAAAGCTCTATTTGTGGGGAAAAAAGGACGTCAATTTTCTTTGGGAGCCACGTTGCATGACCGCGCAATTGTCTGTTAAAGCGACGGAGTGCCGAATCGCAAAACCTGGCCTGGGCCTTTAGCTGCATTTTGGTCTGGGGCTTAAGTGGTTAAAATAAAAGTTTACTTTTAGTACACAGTGGGTAAGATGCTGAATGTATCTATAGTAGTTAAAATGGTTCTACATTTATATCCCGCAAAGATATTTTTTTGAGGATTAAAATAATAAACAGGAGGGTCATAGGCATATTAATAGAAAAATAAAAACATTAGCTAAAGTGAGGAAGAAGTTAATTAGGGATTAATAACATGCAAACAAAGATTACACCTTTAATCTATTGATGAATTAAAAAATAAATTCAGTGTAACAATACATTTTTCCACTGTATTATTCAATGATACTTGCAGAGGGAGAGGAGCAGGACAACTTTGTTAAAGTTTTCAATAATTCTTAAATAGTTAAAAGATCCATATCCTTTTTTTTTTGTTACTTTCTATCCATCTTGGAAGGAGGATTTACCCTCACACAACCTAAAGTGGTTCTAAAGCCTCAAGAGATTTCACCTTAAAGCGGAGTTCCGGCCACAATTTCACTTTTTCAATATAAATACCCCTGTAATACACAAGCCTAATGTACAGGCATACCCCGCTTTAAGTACACTCACTTTACATACACTCGCGAGTAAGGACATACCCGCAAGTGTATGTAAAGTGCCTTACAAGTACTGTACGGACACTTTGCAGCCGCAGTAGAAAGAGATGAAGCTCAGAGAGCATAGCCTGCCCTGTTCCAGTGTGCCCCTGACACCCCCACTACAGCCCCTGAGACCTCAACTACAGCTCCTGACACCCCCACTACAGCCCCTGATCCCCCACTACACCCTAGAAGTGAAAAAAGGTATTGTTTCACTTTAAGTACATTTTCGTTTTACATACATGCTCTGGTCCCATTGTGTACTTAAAAGTGGGGTATGCCTGTATTCTAGTAAAGTTAGTCTGTAAACTAAGGTCCGTTTTGTTAGGTTGTTACAGCATTTAGACACTTTATAAAATAGAAATTGACTGGGGCCATCTTAAAGCGGGAGTTCACCCATTTAAAAAAAAAAAAAAAATCTCCCCTTAGCTTCCTGCTCGTTCGGTCTAGGGGAATCGGCTATTTATATTAAAATATGTGCTGTACTTACCCGTTTTCGAGCTGCATCTTCTTCCGTCGCTTCCGGGTATGGGTCTTCGGGAGCGGGCGTTCCTTCTTGATTGACATTCTTCCGAGAGGCTTCCGACGGTCGCATCCATCGCGTCACTCGTAGCCGAAAGAAGCCGAACGTCGGTGCGGCTCTATACTGCGCCTGCGCACCGACGTTCGGCTTCTTTCGGAAAATCGTGACGCGATGGATGCGACCGTCGGAAGCCTCTCGGAAACCTGTCAATCAAGAAGGAACGCCCATTCCCGAAGCCCATACCCGGAAGCGACGGAGAGGATGCGTCTCGTAAACGGGTAAGTACTGCACATATTTTAAAATAAATTGCCGATTCCCCTAGTAATAACGAGCAGGAATCTAAGGGGGAAAAGTGCCCTCTAAGGGTGAACCCCCGCTTTAAGTGTGGGCATCATGAAGCCAGACTGTATGACTTCCTGGATTTTAGCCTTGCAGATCTCGCACATGCTCAGTGCTGCACAAGCAGTGTAATAGGTTTCAGATCAGGTTTCAGCACCTGTACTGTCCAAGTCACATGGTTCTTTGAGACTGGGGAGTGCACAGACTCCTGGAAAGTTACACCCACTACATTCCCAGGAGTCTGTGCGGTGTAGGTTAGGAAGCTTAAGCACCTAGGTGCAGGAAGTGGGAAGATTAACTATTCTGCCTAGCAACAACACTTTGAAGGCATTTAAAAAAAAAAAAAATTCTTAAAGGACTAATGAATTTTTTTTAAAACTACTGATGTAATGTTATATTTATGGGTGGAACTCCACTTTAATGCATAAAACCATTGCACAAAGCAGGTAAGAATAGGCATGTTTGTTATTTTTATAAAAAAAAAAAAAAAGCTTCATAATCACTTGCCGACTGGGCACTTAAACCCCCTTTCTAACCAGCCCAATTGTCAGTGCTCTCACACCTTGAATGACAATTACTTAGGCATGCAGCACCGTACCCATATGAAAAAAAAAAATAGTAAAAGTACTGGCGGCCTATCTCAATTCTTGAGACCCCAACAAGCCAGGAAAGTACAAATACCCCCCAAATGACCTCTTTTTGGAAAGTAGACATTCCAAAGTATTTAGTAAGAGGCATGGTGAGTTTTTTAAATTGTAATTTTTTACCCACAATTCTTTGCAAAATTAAGATTTTTATTTTCACAAAATTGTCCTATTAGCAGGTTATTTCTCTCACAAGGCATAGGCATACTTAAAATTACACCCCAAAACATATGGCAAATCCACATGTGGGACTTTTACACAGCCTAGCCACATACAGAGGCCCAACATGCAGGGCGCATTTTTTTACGGCACTGATGAGGATCCACTGATAGGGTGGCAGTGATGAGTACTTACTGATGGCACTGTAGAGCACAGATGTGGCACTGACGTAGCACAGATGTGGCACTGTAAAGCACAGATGTGGCACTGATAGGGCACAGATGTGCACGGATAGGGCATTGCTGGGCACTGATGTGGCACTAAAGGGGCATTGTAGAGCACTGATGGGGCAAAGATATGGCACAGATGTGGTACTGTAGAGCACTGCTGTGGCACAGATGTGCTCTGATGGGCCACAGATGTGGCACTTCTGGGGCACAGGTGTGGCACTGCTGGGGTACAGATGGGGCACTTGGAAAAGGAAAAAGAAAACTCAAGTATCTTCTTCATCCTCTGCTCACACGATTTGTGTGAGCAGTGGAGAGAACCTGACATGACGCTAGTTTTTGACAGTGATCGCTACATCATTGGATGGAGGGATCACATGGTAAAGGGCCGCTGGGATTGGCCCTTTACCCCGATCCTTGTGGAGCTGTGTTTCCAGAGAACCCGGCGAACACAGACACTCCAGTGATTCCAGCGAGCACGGACACTCCAGATTTTGGGAGGACATCATAGTACGCCCTCCTATAGTTATCCGACCATGCTGTAGCCATCATTTGGCTATGGCCCTGTTGTTATGTGGTTAAAGCCTATCTCTGGCCACACCAAAACCTGCAGTGGTTAAATGCTTAATGGTTGCAGAAAAGGCTGTACTACTGACCTGACTCCCCACTGCAGCTGTCTCCTCCTTTTCCCGAAGCGGTGGGACGGGGCCTTGTCATCACATACAGTGTAGGACCATTAATCCTGTATTGCATGGATGCTTAACCTGCGGCCCTCCAGCTGTTGCGGATCTACAAGTCCTATTATGCTTCTGCCTTTGGGAGTCATGCTGGTAACTGTCAGCTTTGCAATGCCTTGTGGGACTTGTAGTTATGCAACAGCTGGAGGGCCACAGGTTGAGCAACCACGCGTATTGTATGTGATAGAGGCAGGGGTGCGAATTGCATCGGGAGAAACTTACAAAAGAGGGTTCGGGGGACCCAGCATACGGATCGAGGGAGCCTGCCAGAGCAACAAAAAAGGTAAGTAGTACAGGCTGTTCTGCAACCCATTGACTTAACAAACATTGAACCCATTGTGACAGGAAGTCAGGTAAATCTGTGGGTGTTGTCACAGACGGGAGATACATTTCTGCCTTGTTTAGACAATATACCAATTATTATCAGGTGTCGGCTGCAGAAGCAGCCAGAAAGATTTAGGGGGTTGGAAAACTTCAGCTGTTCAGAATGAGGCAATTAAGGCCTCTATAAGTAATCCAGAGGATTACTACTGATTGCTGCATCCTGAGGCTTTTTGAGTGAAGGAGAGCAGTGAACAGAAATACTTCTGAAGAGGTGAGGTGCTGTTGATTTTTCTGTGTGATAAAAATCAAAAAGACTATTTGTTTTTCTGCTGTATGACCAGCAGTGTCTGCTCAGCAGTAGGCTGTGCCAGACTCAATAGATAGGTTCCTGTGTGGTGAAGGTAGACGCCCCAAGTGGCCAGGGTTTATTTTATGTTTGATTTTGTTTATGCTGTTTGGATGCTTGCACTTGTTTCCAGCAAGATGGAAGAATAAACCAAATTCTTTGTTTTCAACCGTCTTCGGCTGTTTCTCTGTATCGTTCCGTGTGTAGTGAACCCATCCAGGGGGTCACACCCCCCCGCTACCGAGCTACCCCCTTACACAATGCAATAGGGGGGGGGGGGGGTGGGTAGGGCCAGGGCCGTCTTTAATATGGTTTGGGCCCCCCTCCAGCTTATTTTGGGCCTGGCTGGTTCACATGTATGTTTTGGCGGTCCTCATTTGTGCAGGTACAGCAGCCCATTGATTTGAATGGGCTGCCATGCCTTTGTTTCCTGCAGAAAAAAGGTGCATTCAGCATTTTAAAAATACAGTTGCCTTGAAATCCATTCTGCTTTTGCACCATGCTACTTACCTGCAGTTCTTGCACACACAAACACACTGGGGGTTATTTACGAAAGGCAAATCCACTTTGCACTACAAGTGCACTGCAAGTGCACTTGGAAATGCAGTCGCTGTAAATCTGAGGGGTAGATCTGAAATGAGGGGAAGCTCTGCTGATTTTATCATCCAATCACGTGCAAGCTAAAATGCTGTTTTTTATTTTCCTTGCATGCCCCCCTTTGGATTTACAGTGACTGCACTTCCAAGTGCACTTGAAGGGCAAAGTGGATTTGCCTTTGGTAAATAATCCCCACTGTGTTTTAAAAAGCGTGACCTAAACGTCTAAAAATGCAGCAAGTTTGACAGTGCGGGAACTGCAGATAAGTCACAGCAGACAGCAGAATGAACAGACAGTGCTGTATTTCAGTGCTTGATGGGCATAGGCGTGCCGTGTGTGCAGCCTATTACATGAGGCATGCGCTTTTCTTTGCAGGAAACGCAGGCATGGCGGCCCATGCAAATGAATGGGCTGCTATGCCTGCGCAAATGTGGGCCGCCAAAACACATACATGTGAACCAGCCAGGCCCAAAATAAGCCCATTAAGCAGTTAAATACAGACAGTAATGCCATGTGCTCTGAGGCCTTACTCAGCCTGGACTGCAGGTCTGGTCTGTGATTTAAAGAGTTCCTCTATTTTACACATGGCATGGCATGGGGTCCCATGGTGCTAAAGCAGAATGGACAGACGGTGCTGTGACCCCATGAAATGCCATTTGTGAAATAGAGGAACTTTTTAAAACACTGATCAGACCTGCAGTGAATCATCAAATATTATAAAGACTTTGGGCACACTCTACAGAAAACTTCTATTTACAATATAGATTAGCAAACAGTGACATACCTTGAGGAGCAGGACATGAAGAAGTCAGCCTCAGGAAGAGAAAACTGGGGATGTTATAAAATCACATTCTAATTCACTTTTATATACAAGCAGCACCCAGTGGCAGGAAGGGAGAAGTGCACGTCTAAAGGGAAGCCAGGGGTGCTGTACATTTTAAAACACTGGGAAGGTAAGCGGGTACTGTCACTGGCTGCGTGCCGCTGATGATTTTCAGCCTGATTTGTGGGCAGCACAGGGGCTTAACGGGCGGCAGGGCCGCCATCAGGAATTATGGGGCCACTTACACATCTTCAGGCATGGGCCCCCTGGAGCAGAGAACCGGGATGGGGGGGTGCTGCTGCCTGAAATTGAGAAGCAGGGGGGGGCTGCCGCGAATTTAGAAGCGGGGGCCCTTTACAAAAAAAGAAAAAATAAATAAACAAAAATATATATAAAAAAGGGGTGTAGCCATCCTCTGGGCCCTTTAATAAAAAGGAATAAATATATAGAAAAAATATATTTTAAAAAGGGGGTTGCAATCTGGGGCCATGGGGACCTCTGGGCCCTTTAATAATTTATTTTTTAATAAAAATAAATTACAAAAAAAAGGGGGTTGCCATCCGGGACCTCTGGGCCCTTTAATAAAAAATTAAAAAAAAATATATAAAAAAGAAACATTTATAAAAAAAAGAAAAAAAAGGGGGGGGGGTTGCCATCCAGGGCCCTGGGGACCTCTGGGCCCTTCAATAAAAAAAATATATAAACAAAAATAAAAAAATAAACATTTATAAAAAAAAATAAAGGGTGTTTGCCACATGGGGCCCTGGGGACCTCTGAGCCCTTTAATACAAATATATATATATATATATATATATATATATATATATATATATATATAAAAGAAAGAAAAAGAAAAAAAAGAAATAAAAATTTAAAAAAAAGGGGGGTTGCCATCCGGGGGCCCTGGGGACCTCTGGGTCCTTTAATAATAATAATAACATTTATATTATATTATATATATAAGAAATAAAGAAAAATATAAAAAAAGATTTTTTTTATAAAAAAAGGGGGGTTGTCATCCGGGGCCCTGGGGAACTACGGGCCCCTGGGGACCCCCAGACCTCTAAAAAAAAATGGCCCTTTAATAAAAAATAAAATAAAAATATATTAAAACATTTTTTTTTTTATTTAAAAATAAATAAAAAAAGGGGCGTTTCCATCTGGGGCCCTGGGGGCCTCCGGCCCCTGGGGACCCCTAAAAAATTGTCCCTTTAATAAAAAATAAAAATATATTAAAAAAATTTTTTTTTTATTTAAAAATAAATAAAAAATTGGGGGGGGTTGCCATCTGGGGCCCTGGGGGGCTCCGGGCCCCTGGGGGCCTCCGGACCCCTAAAAAAAAAAAAAAAAAAGGGGGTTGCTTTGGGCCCCCAACAGTGACAGGGCCCAGGGCACCTGCCCCATTTGCCCTGCGGTAAAGACGGCCCTGGGTAGGGCTTAGGAACGTAAGGGTTATTTATTTTATTGTGCCTAAGGTTGGGCTTTACAGTATAACTTTTTTTTTTCCGTTTTGGATAGCAAGATATTTGAACAGCTGGTCAGGTTTTTATTGCTGTCTATGTTCCCATTAGGTATATTTTTCCTCCGAATTCGTCCTAGTCACTGTTATGCCCCGTACACACAATCGGGATTCCCGGCGGTAAAAAGTCCGCTGGGAATCCCGGGGAGGGGGGGGATAACCGAGAACCTGCTCTATCACTTTCCCCACGTACACACCAGAGGTTTTCCCGTTGGGAAAACTGCGGTGAGAGCTTTGGCCGGGAATCCCGACCGTGTGTATGCTCCACCACAGTTTTTCCCGTAGGGAACCTGCCGGAAAAAAGACCGCCGGGAATCGCGGCAGGAAAAAAGAGAATATGTTCTAATTTTTCCTGCCGCGATTCCCAGCGGTTTTCCTTTCGAGAAAACTGCCATGAAGCATACACATGGCCAGTTTTCCCGACCAAAAAGTTGTCATGGCAGTTTTCCTGCCGCGATTCCCATCGGTTTTCCTGACGGGAAAAAATGGTCGTGTGTATGAGGTATAATCCTCGAGAGTGAAAGAAAATCCCAAATTTTGAGTTGTCATCAGAAAAGCAATAGAGGGGTTCTTTGCCAATGGGGACACTAGTTCTGCTGACCCTAGGGTGGCATTTTCCTCACTTTGGAGGGATTTTCTCCAACTTCATGTTGTAGCTATGGGACAGCAAGTGAAAAGAAATCTCCCAAATAGGACACAGATAGAAACCGAAACAACTGACAGCAGGCTGAGTGAAAAAAAAAAAAAACCCTCAAGCGAGGTGGAAGGAGGATTCAACCACTCCATACCTAACCAATCCCTGTGGAAGCAGAGAATTGCTGTAGTAGCTACTACAGTGATCCTCGCTGGCTTCTGGCTCCCACTTTGCGTAGTAACCACGGAGGGGGTCGTATGCTCTGCACAGGCACCATTCAGAGAACACCTTGCATTTTTTCTCAATGAATGCAAACGTTCAGTGATTGGACAGGTGGAAATCGTGACATCACCACCCTACCTCTCCACCTCATCCAATTACAGAATGCCTTGCATTCATTGAGATATCAAAAGAGGGGAATCAGGAAGATAGCGAGGATCACTGTAATAGTGGTGGCTATTAAAGCGATTTTTCTGCTTCTACGGGGATTGGCCAGTTGAGCCAAAAGTATGTAACAATGATACATAAGTATACGATGAAGGATCTGTTAGTAGGGTTGTCCCGATACCACTTTTTTTAGAGCGAGTACAAGTACCGATACTTTTTTTCAAGTACTCGCCGATACCGAATACCGATACTTTTTTTTCAATTTCATTTTGACAGTGACACTAATATGCAGTACTTACGTGTGGACTGTCAGTTTTTTTTTTCAATTTTATTTTTTACAATTAATTTTTTTAAATATTCTTTACAATTTTTTTTCTTTTTTTTTACAATGCTTTCTTTTGGAGGGGCGGTGTCAGTGTGTTTTTTTTATTTAACATTATTATTTTTACAATTCTTTTTTTTGCTTTTATCAGCCCTGTTGGGTGGGCTTTGGTGAGATATTGGGGGTCTTAACAGACCCCTGATATCTCCTCTTTGAGACAGGCTCAACTGCACTGTAGATGAATGTAAAGGAGACAGCGGCTACTCTCCATTCATGAACTGAGACATTGTAACACAGTTATGAATGGACAGTCAGTGATCACTGACAAAAAAAAAAAAGATCACTGACTGTTCATTCGGAAAAGGGCTCCTTCCTCCATCCTGACTGATCGGGGACAAAGGGGGGGAGGAGCACGGCAGGGGACCGGAGCGGTACACAGAGGGGAGCGGAGGACCGAAACAGAGCATGGAGGGGGACCGGAGCAGAGCATGGGAGGGGGACACGAGCGGAGCACGGCGGGGGACACGAGCGGAGCACGGAGGGGGACACGAGCGGAGCATGGTGGGGGACACGAGCGGAGCATGGAGGGGGACCGATGCAGAGCACAGCAGGGTACTGGAGCAGAGCACCGAGGGGGACCGGAGCGGTACTCGGCGGGGGACATGAGCAGAGCACGGCGGGGGACCGATGCAGAGCATGGCGGGGGACACAAGCGGAGCATGGAGGGGGATCAATGCAGAGCCCGGCAGGGTACAGGAGCAGAGATTGGAGGAGGACCGGAGCGGTACACGGCGTGGGGACAGAAGCACCACTGACAAAGTATCGGATTAGGCATCAGAGCATTTGCCCGAGTACAAGTACTCGGGCAAATGCTTGGTATCGGCACCGATACCGATACTAGTATCGGTATCGGGACAACCCTAGTTCTAAGTCTATGCCATTTGTTTGCAAGGCTTGCTATTACTTTCCTTTTGCTAGCTACCTAGGATTCCTGTGTGAAATATGATCATGATAAAGAAGGAGAGACGCAGGATAGATAGATAGATAGATAGATAGATAGATAGATAGATAGATAGATAGATAGATAGTATAACAATAGGCATAGCTGTAAATATATAGAGTATATGTGATGATACACATGGCACATTCTTGGGGGTGGGTGATGCAGGGGTAAGGAATTAAGGAAATCCTTTGATTTTTCCAAACACTCCCCCCGTCTATGCACCACGTTCTGGATGTGGAAAGGTCCGGTATGTGACAGGTTAACACATCCCAGGCAATGGGTATAAATTTGGGGTCTGCAGATTATCCACACAGATTGGTTGAGACACGGCTCCTAGGATGAGGTGCGAGTCACTCTGGGTCACCTTTACTTTGACCCTACTGGGAGGTGCGACCCCTGCGGCTGTGGGCAGCACTGGCACAAGCGGGGTGGCAGGAAAAGGACCAAAGTCACAGCAAGGTATGTAGACACTATAACAAGTGACACCAAATGATATTGCATTGCTTAAAAATGATAGAAATTCTAAATTTATGTTATACTGTTATGCCTATTGAGCCAATTTTATTCAGTGTATTATTATATCATTTTTATATTATTTTATATTACCATTATATTTTATAGTAGATTTCAAATGTGTTGTTTCTAAAGGCCAAGGTTCTTTTTCCTCGAATCTTCAGATAATTATATTGTGTTGCCTGTGCGAGGCTTTGGTGTATCTGCTGCAATTTGGTAAATTCTGGTTGGGAGATCTCATACCGGGTGTCCCCAGGATATGTAAGAACTCAGCAATTTCACCAACTAGCTAGAAACAACACACAACTGCAATACCAGTTTAAGGTGGAGTTGTTTTTTAAAAGGAAACGTATGCATCACAGAGTTTGTCCGTGTTCTGTTTAACCACCTCAGCCCCGGGAGAATTTACCCCCTTCCTGACCAGAGCACTTTTTGTGATTCGGCACTGCGTCGCTTTAAAGCGGGGGTTCACCCTGTTAAAAAAAAAAAAAAAGTTTTTTTTTATTAGACCATTACATTCGGCATCGTAGCGCGAGCTACGGTATGCCGGTCTTACATTTTTTATCCCCGTACTCACTGTGCTATCGATGATTGAAGAATCCGGGGAATGGGCGTTCCTATGGTGAGAGAAGGTGATTGACGGCCGGCCCTGGCACGTCACGCTTCTCCGGAAATAGCCAAAATAGGCTTGGCTATTCACGGCGCCTGCGCATAGCCTGTGCGCAGGCGCCGTGAATAGCCGAGACCTACTCCGGCTGTCTTCGGGGAGCGTGACGTGCCAGAGCCGGCCGTCAATCATCCTCCCTCTCCATAGGCACGCCCATTCCCCGTGGGAGTCGGAAACTTCAATCATCGATAGCACAGTGAGTACGGGGATTAAAAATTTAAGACCGGCATACCGTAGCTCGCGCTACGATGCCGAATGTAATGGTCTAATGATGGAAAGGAGGGTGAACTACCGCTTTAACTGACAATTGCGCGGTCGTGCAACGGTGTACTCAAACAAAATTGACGTCCTTTTTTTCCCCACAAATGGAGCTTTCTTTTGGTGGTATTTGATCACCTCTGTGGTTTTTATTTTTAGCGCGTTAAAAAAAAATGCGTAAATTTTGAAAAAAAAATGCATTCTTTTTTACTTTTTGTTATAATAAATATCCCCCAAAAATATATAAAAAAACTTTTTTTTCTCAGTTTAGGCCGATACGTATTCTTCTACATATTTATGATTAAAAGAAATTGCAATAAGCGTATATTGATTGGTTTGTGCAAAAGTTATAGCTTCTACAGAATAGGGGGTATCTTTATGGCATTTTTATTATTATTATTTTATTTTTTTGTAGTAATGGCGGCGATCAGTGATTTTTATTGTGACTGCGACATTATGGCAGAAACTTTTGATACTATTTTGGGACCATTGTCATTTATACAGCGATCAGTGCTATAAAAATGCACTGAATACTGTGTAAATGACACTGGCAGGGAAGCAGTTAACACTAGGGTGAGATGAAGGGGTTAAGTGTGTCCTAGGGAGTGATTCTGTGAGGTGGCTGGGCTACAAGTGACACGACAGTGATCACTGCTCCTGATCACAGGCATAACAGGGACATGCCTTGTTCACAACGGCATATCCCCGTTCTGCCACTCCGTGACGCGATCACGGGAAACCGAGTCTGTTTGTTCCGCGGTCATGGTCACGAAGAACGCGTCGGGTGCGTGTGCGCCTGACGGCAACAATTTTAAAGCAACGTAATTGGGTACAGTGTTACATGACCACGCAATTGTCATTTAAAAAGCGACAGCGCCCGAAAGCTGAAAATTGGCTTGGGCAGGAAGAGGGGAAAGTGCCCAGTAGTGAAGTGGTTAAAAAACGATATTTTAACTAAACTTTATTTTGCATTGATGGTACCAAATATTTTTTTTAAATAAAACAACAGCGTGGGGTCCCCCCCCCCCATGCATACCAGGCCTCCAGGTCCCCCCCCCCCCCCCCATGTGAATGAGTATGGGGTACAACAATAAAATAAAAAAATAAAAACACACAGATTTTGACAATTCCTTTAATTAAAAAAATGTAAAAACAATGTCCTCCGATGTAGATCTTTTAACAATCGACACCCGCCGCCACCGGAAAAAAAAATTTGACCGAGAGGAAGGCTGACCACTGAATGACGTCACAAGGGGGCGGGGCCACCAGGTGACCCCACCCCTTACCTATTTAAGAACTGTCAAACGGCGTCCGGCGGTGGCAGTGTCTGTCGTGATTGATGATGGATCTACGTCTGGGACTTTGTTTTTTAATAAAGGAATTGTCAAAAACCGTGTTTCTGTTTTTTTTTTGGGTGAATGAGTAGGGGTACCAATACTCATTCACATGGGGGGGCGGCATCTGGGGGTCTTCCCTCCCTTAAAGGGGGCTTCCAGATTCTGATAAGCCCTCTGCCCGCAGTCCCTCACAATCACCGGCCAGAGTTGTGGGGAAGAGGCCCTTGTCCCCATCAATATGCAGAGCCCCCCTGCCTCAAAGCACCCCCTCCCCCCCCCATGTTGAGGCATGTGGCCTGGTATGGTTCTCGATTGCCCCCCCCCCTTTCCTGGCCTGCAAGGCTGCATTTAAAAAAAAAATTGGCATTGGGTTCCCCTTAAAGTTAATACCAGGCCCGATTAGTGGGGGGGACCCCCATGCCATTTTTTTTTTTCACTTCAGCTCTCAGTGGTGAAGCCCAATGAGAGCGGATGACTACTCATCGACTGTGTGAAGGCCAGCATCCCAGCCCTGCTTCTTAACAACCAGCTATTCACTGTGCCCTGATTGAGCAAAGCTTTGCCCAATCAGGGCTTGGAATGCATTATGCATCGCGCAGTGCATTGTGGGGCAGTTGGCGGGCGAACATCACACCAAATAACTTGCTAATTCGGGTGTTGGCCAGGTGATGTTCGGGTCGAACCTTTGCTTGACCCAAACCATTCGCCCAACACTATTTATTAACATTGCATAGTTAGTACAGCGGTTGAACAAAAAAAACAAAACATTAGTAGTGTGTACTATGGCTTAAATTGGAGCTGCAGTCTCCACAATTACTGTAGATGCTGACTTTTAATATAAGGACACTTACCTGTCCAGGGTTCCAGCAATGTCTGCAACCAAGCCGATTCTTCAGTCGGCTTTGGGTGCAAGCGCTGCCTTTCCGGCTTCACAGCCGGTTTCCTACTGCGCATGTGTGAGTCTTGCTGCGCTTTCTGAATGAACCCGCAGTCTTCTGGGACCTGTGTCCCCCCCAGAAGGCTGCGGGGGGGGGAGGAGGGGCCGAACATCACGGTAGAGCGACGTGGCAATCTGAGCAGGAAATAGGAGCGGGTACTTGTGAAAACAGGTAGCGGCTCCTCCCAAAAAAGTGCCAAATGTGGCAGTGGAAGGGGGGGGGGGGGGCTGCAAACAAGTGTAATTTTCCCTTTTGGGTGGAGCTCCGCTTTAAGTGGAGGGCATGCTGGGCCACTGATTCCACACAGAGAGCAAAAGTCCCATTCTGCAGCATGCTGGCACAGGCTTTTATGCTCAGGCTGTGGCTGGTTTAGAAAGAAAATGACCTGTAACACTTTGCACGCCTTTTATTTAATAACTATTCCTTTATATTGGCTTTTGAAATTTACAAATGCAGCAATTTAGAAATTGGATGAAAGGTTTGGCACTGGGAAACATTTTTTGATAGATAAGTAGTGCATTTTATATACAACTGTATAGATCAGACCACAATGAGGGACAAATGAGGAGGAAAGAGGGACAGAGGGACTTTGTTCCAAATCAGGGACAGTTGGGAGCTATGGCCCATATTCTCGTAGATGGGCCTAAAACTCCGCGGGCGTAACGTATCTTATTTACTTTACGCCGCCGCAAGTTTTACAGGCAAGTGCTTTATTCACAAAGAACTTGCCTGTAAAGTTGCGGCGGCGTAGCGTAAATCACCCGGTGCAAGCCCGCCTAATTCAAATTAGCCGGGTAGGGGGCGTTGAGCATTTAAATTAAGCGCGTTCCCGCGCCGAACATACTGTGCATGCGCCGTCCGAAAAATATCCCAGGGTGCATTGCTCCAAATGACGTCGCAAGGACGTCATTGGTTTCGACGTGAACGTAAATGGCATCCAGCCCCATTCACGGACGACTTACGCAAACAACGTAAATTTACAAATTTCGGCGCGGGAACGACAGCCATACTTAACATTGGTTGCCCCTCATATAGCAGGGGCAACTTTACGCCGCGCAAACCTAATGTAAACGTTGTAACTTCACTGCGGCGACCGCGCGTACGTTCGGGAATTCGCGTATATAGCTAATTTGCATACTCGACGGGGAAAACGACGGAGGCGACACCTAGCGGCAAAAAAAAAATTGCATTTAAGATCCGACAGCGTAAGAGCCTTACGCCTGTCGGATCTAATGGATATCTATGCATAACTGATTCTAAGAATAGATACGACGGCCCAGATTAGGACTTACGACGGCGTACATGGCGTTGCGCCATCGTAAGCCCTTTGAGAATCTTGGCCTATGAGTCTGGGTCAACAAGGCCTTCAAATTGACAATCTTCAAAGAGCAGAAGTGCCTTGACACACACCGAAATGTCTGAAATTTGCAACAGATGCTGACATGCAGCCAGAAGGGAGACGCATGCCCAGGGTGAGGACAGATATGATACTATCGCAATTTCGTAAACTGAACATTTTCAGCAGAGATACAGCGTCCATTATTGTATGTTACCATATTGCTTTTTATGATGTTCAATATAATAAAAATACACTACTAACTCTGTAAAGAGTTTGAAATGAGTTTGTTGAATATAGCTTACTTCTGTTTGCATGATAACTTAAGTTCTGTACTACTTGTGTCTCCTCACAGATGCTGGTGGCTTCTCGTCGTTGCTTGGCAGTGGCCCACGTCTACGTTTCAGGAGGCGGCTGGCTCAGGCTGGAGGTCGGCTACGTTTAGAGGATCGAGAATGCCGCCAGAAGACACTGCTTCTTCGAGTGGGGGACCTGGGACTTGGGTACGATTCAGAAGAGACCGTCCTATTCAAGTACTGCAGTGGAGGGTGTCCCAGATCTCGTACCAACCACGACCTGATCCTGTCCCGCCTGTTACAGAAAAGCGACTTCCCTTCCCTCCTGGAAGAGAAGATATTTGGGGGACCCTGCTGTCGACCCACGCACTATGAGGACGTGGCCTTCCTGGACGACAACCACCGGTGGCATACGGTGGAGAAGCTCTCTGCTGCAGCATGTGGCTGTGTTGGTTGACTGTGCCGGACCATAATAGAGATACTGTAGAACACAGCAGTACAGAAAACTATATTAATGAAAGTAATCCATATAGCTGCCTTTTAGAATATACATGGCAGGACCGGGGTGAAGGAAAAAAAAGAGTGGTAATCTGGCCCTGTGGGCAACCAAGTGTTTGAAAGTTAAACACGGATTGGTGGAGTGAGACCAAAGGCATTAACAGACCTACTGTATGTAGGCAGTGTATGGGTTAGTCAGGCCTGAACATCACTAAATAACCCAATTACTGAAGATCCATCATAATAGCCATTCTAAAAGATCGAAGAGCCACAAGTCATACGTTCTCCCTTTGCCAACAGTAGTAAACCAAAAAATATATATATCTGGACCCCACGTTTGATATTTTTAAGGCACCCTAGCTACTGGTGTTTGCTCAGCCCTAAGCACACAGGTGCTTCTACATATGCATCAGACAAGGGGTCAACCCTTGCCAAGTTTTCTGGCTGTACACCTGTATCTTAAAGTGGAAGTAAGCCCTTCTATCATTTCTTTCAAGGAAGCCGCCATCTTGGCCTCTGTTTGATCTTCAACTGCCATGTGATCAGTTATGACACCAGTCATTGGATGGTTTGACAGTTTGGTTGGGGACAAAACCAATGTGACAGATAGCATTTCTGGCATGATGGGAATGTAACTGTTTTTTTAAACTATTAAATTGATGGGTTTACCTCCGCTTTAAAAGAAACCTTTGCTAAGGAAATATGGAATCTGCCATTGCTAACCTTGCCTTCTGAAAATGATAGACAGAAGACAGCAGGGACCAGTGGGATCACGCAGCACGATTCACAGTAGGGAACCAGGAAGTGAAGCCGCAAGGCTTCACTTTCTGATTTCCTTACCAAAGATGGTGGCCGCAGCACCCGAGAGCCGAGGGGCACATCGGCTTTGGGTGCCAACATCGCGGGCTCCCTGGACAGGTAAGTGCCCTTATTTTAAAAGTCTGCAGTATTTGTAGCTGCTGACTTTTAAAAAATAAAAAAATCTGCAAAACTCCACTTTAAGTCGCCTGCTGTTAGAAATGAAGACCTGTATAAGTTGCTCTAGCTCATGGGTGCTCAACCTGTGGCCCTCCAGCTGTTGCAGAAATGAATGTCCCATGAGGCATTGCAAGCCGCTGACAGTTGCAAGCATGACTCCCAAAAGCAGAGGCATGTTGGGACTTGTAGTTCTGCAACAGCTGGAGGGGCACAGGCTGAGCACCCATGTGTCTAACTGGAGCTTACACAGGGCTGTGGACTGTCTCCATTCCCTCATGTCACAGCACTGGGCCAACACTGAGATGAAAGAAAATAGGTCACATGTTCCTGCATACCCTGCTTCTGAATAATGTGGCAGGGGGGTAAATAAAAGGCAATAATGTGCTGTTGAAGAGGGGGAAATAAAGAGAACTTGTATAGTTTCGTTTTAAAATGCAGGTAAACTGTCAGAGAAAATGAAAAGTTCTGAGACCCCAGCAACTCTCTGCCATAATGTGTCACTGCAGCACGGTAGCTAAGTGGTTAGCACTAGGGTCATTGGTTTGAATCCCAACTATGTTCCTGTCTGCAGTTTACATGTTCTCCCTGTGCCTGTGTTCCGCCAGATATGGCGACCCGTCAGAACTGGTAACGGAAGTGACGTTCCGTCGCCGCCATATTACTACACCCCGCACTCCTCCAAAGTAACGATACACCGAGAAGGGGTAAGCGGACATCTTGTTACACCCACCGTAGTTTTGCATTTCACACTTATTTTTAAACAGGAAACGGCGCATATAAGGTGACATACAGGATTTGGAAATCCATCAGACTGTTTAGATGTTGGATTATAAAAGCAGCGCTGTCCTGTCACATTAGCAAACCTGTGAGATCAGCAGGTTTGCCGCTGCTTTTAAAATTCAACATCTAAACAGTCCGTCCGATTTCTAAATACTGTATTTGACCTTATAAGCTCCATTTTCTGTTAAAAATAACTGTGAAATGCAAAACTCTGGTGGGTGTAAAAAGATGTCCGCTTAGTCCCTTCTCTGTCTATCATTACTATGGAGGAGTGTGGGGTGTAGCAAGATGGCGGCGACGGAACGTCAATTCTGTTACCAATTCTGACGGGTCTCCATATCTGACAGAACACCTGCATGGGTTTTCTGCAGGCACTCTGGTTTCCTCCCACACTCAAAAGACATACTGATGGGTCAATTATCTCCTGTTTATATTGGCTATGGTGTGTGTATGTATGAATGGGAGCTAGGGACCTTAGATTGTAAGCTCCTTATGGGCAGGGACTGATGTGAATGGACAATATATATGTAACGCACTGTGTAAGTCCCTGAAATAAACAAAATGCATAGCATAATCGCACATCGTGGCACACTTAGACAGCTAAGTGATATCTTCCATTGCTGCAATGTAGCATTCCCGTTCCTGGCCAGTGGTTACATCTTCAGCCGGTCTTCTTTTCGGTTTGGCGTTTTCAGCCATCTCAATTGGTTGGGCTGGGGAGTACCTTTGGCTCAGAATCATACCAAGATTGTACATTGAGCACTGTGTATCAGTGTGCTCAGTGTACACTTACAAATAAAAGTGCTCACAGGTAGGATGAAGCATCTATGGACAGAAGAGACACACACAGTCTCTTTTGTCATTAAAAAGCCTACCTGTCAGCACATGACTTCATTTCCACTTTAAAGGCTTTTTTGGCCCTACTTCTCCTAAAGATCACAGAACTGTGCTTAGTTCTGCGCT